>NW_028119795.1:65000-88326 GCF_965119305.1 Pelophylax lessonae
TTGCTGTCAGTTAAACCTATGTGAGCTATTTTTTGGGGCCTATACAGGCCGACACAGACTTCTCAAAAAGAAAGCCAACGAATAAAGGAAAAGCCAAAAGCCTACAGCACCTGGTATTCCCAGGCAGACTCCCATCCAGGCCCGACCCTGCTTAGCTTTCAAGATCAGATGAGATTGAGTGTGTTCAGGGTGATGTGGCCATAGGCAATCACCACTGCCACCCTCGACCCCTTTGAACTTGGCAATGGCAAGATGACACCTCAGGAGAAACAAAAAGAAACCCAACGAATAAAGGAAAGCCAAAAGCCTACAGCACCTGGTATTCCCAGGCGGTCTCCCATCCAGGTACTAACCAGGCCCGACCCTGCTTTGCGTCCGAGAACAGACGAGATAGTGCACGTTCAGGGTGATGTGGCCGTAAGCGATCACCAGTCCCACCCTCGACCTCTTTGAACTTGGCCATGGCAAGATGGCTCCTCAGGAGAAACAAAAAGAAAGCCAACGAATAAAGGAAAAGCCAAAAGCCTACAGCACCTGGTATTCCCAGGCGGTCTCCCATCCAGGTACTAACCAGGCTTGATGTTGCTTAGCTTCCAAGATCAGACGAGATTGGGCGCGTTCAGGGAAGAACGTAGTGCATTTGATGGCTGGAGGTACATTAGGCATTCACACAGTATGCAGAAGTAAGTGTCGGCCTGTATAGGCCCCAAAAAATAGCTCACATGGGTTTAACTGACAGCAAAGAACGTAGTATTTGATGGCTAGAGGTACATTAGGTATTTACACTGTATACAGAAGTAAATGTCGGCATGTATAGGCCCCAAAAATTAGCTCACATGGGTTTACCTGACAGTTAAGAATGTAGTATTTGGTGGCTGAAGGTACATTAGGCATTCACAGGATACAGAAGTAAGTGTCAGCCTGTATAGTCCCCAAAAATTAGCCCACATTGGTTTTACTGACAGCTAAGAACATAGTATTCTGTGGCTGAAGGTACATTAGGCATTCACACAGTATACAGAAGTAAGTGTCGGCCTGTTTAGGCCCCAAAAATTAGCTCACATGGGTTTAACTGACAGCAAAGAACGTAGTATTGGATGGCTAGAGGTACATCAGGCATTCACACAGTATACAGAAGTAATTGTCGGCCTGTATAGGCCCCAAAAATTATCTCACATGGGTTTAACTGACAGCAAAGAACGTAGTATTGGATGGCTAGAGGAACATCAGGCATTCACACAGTATACAGAAGTAAGTGTCGGTCTCTATAGGCCCCAAAAATTAGCTCACATGGGTTTACCTGACTGCTAAGAATGTAGTATTCTGTGGCTAAAGGTACATTAGGCATTCACAGGATACAGAAATAAGTGTCAGTCATAAAAGGCCCCAGAAATTAGCCCACATGGGTTTACCTGACACTTACCTTCAGTCACAGAATACTACTTTCTAAGCTGTCAGTTAAACCCATGTGGGCTAATTTTTGGGGCCTATACAGGCCGACACTTACTTCTGTACCCTGTGAATGCCTAATGTACCTTCAGCCACCAAATACGACGTTCTTAGCTGTCAGGCTAATTTTTGGGGACTTTTATGGCCGACACTTACTTCTGTATCCTGTGAATGCCTAATGTACCTTCAGCCACAGGATACTAAATACATTCATTTTGACAAAAAACATTTCAGACCATTGGAGACCAAGTGCAGTTATCTTGTCTAAAACTGGCTTTTTAAGACTCTAAAAGACAAAAATACAGTCACTTTGACTAAATTTGTTTTTAGACCTTTGGTGACGAAATGCAGTTATTTTGACTAAAAAAGGCTTTTTAGATACTTGGAGACCAAAATTTAGTCATTTTGCCCAATTTTTTTTTTAAGGCCATTGGAGCCCAAATGGCCGGTTTTAGACAACTCTTGTCTAAAACCGGCTTTTAAGGCTCTAAAAGACAAAAAATCCATTCATTTTGACTAAAAAAAATTTCAGACCTTTGGTGAACAAATGCAGTTATTTATACTAAAAAAGGCTTTTTAGACACTTGGAGACCAAAATAGAGTCAATTTGACCAAAAAAAATGTTCAGGCCATTGGAGCCAAATGTCTAAAATCTTGTCTAAAACCGGCTTTTTAAGGCTCTAAAAGACAAAGATATAGTCATTTGGACTAAAAAAAATTTCAGACCTTTGGTGACCAAATGCAGTTATTTTGACTATAAAAGGCTTTTTAGACACTTGGAGACCAAAATAGAGTAATTTTGACCGAAAATTTATTTTCAGGCCATTGGAGCCCAAATGGCCGGTTTTAGACAAATCTTGTTTTAAACTGGCTTTTTAAGGCTCTAAAAGACAAAAAGTGGGTCATTTTGACTAAAAAAATTTCAGACCTTTGGTGAGGAAATGCAGTTATTTTGACAAAAAAAAAGGCTTTTTAGACACTTGGAGACCAAAATACAGTCATTTTGACCAAAAAAATTTTTCAGGCCATTGGAGAGCAAAATGCAGTTATCTTGTCTAAAACCGGCTTTTTAAGACTCAAAAATACAAAAATAGTCCTTTTGACTAAAAGTTTTTTTTCATTCACAGAATACAGAAGTAAGTGTCGGCTGTAAAATGCAATGCAGGTGAGGAGAAAGACCAGCGCTATGGATAAATTCTCAGAGACTTTATTTAAAAAAAATAGGTTGCAGCCACCAACCAACCCCTAAAACATTAGGCGTCAAGTATCATATGGGGGGGAAGGTAGTTGGAAACGGCGCTACCTTTTATATATAAAGTAAAACCAACAGTGTATCCAGACCGTGGGGTAACTTTTTAAGATATGTGCAAAATAAAGTGCCAGTGCAAAGAACATGTGTCGGCCGTAAAAGGCCCCAAAAATTAGCCCACATGGGTTTACCTAACAGCTAAGAACGTAGTATTTGGTGGCTGAAGGTACATTAGGCATTCACAGGATACAGAAGTAAGTGTCGGCCATAAAAGGCCCCAAAAATTAGCCCACATGGGTTTACCTAACAGCTAAGAACGTAGTATTTGGTGGCTGAAGTTATATTAGGCATTCACAGGGTACAGAAGTAAGTGTCTGTATAGGCCCCAAAAATTAGCCCACATGGGTTTAATTGATAGTTAAGAATGTAGTATTCTGTGGCTGAAGGTACATTAGGCATTCACGGGATACAGAAGTAAGTGTCGGGCGTAAAAGGCCCCAAAAACTAGCCCACATCAGTTTACCTGACAACTAAGAACGTAGTATTTGGACTTCCGGTTCCGGCGTCTCATGTGAGAAGACGCGCGGAATAGCGGCTCCGATCCCAGCGGCATATTAAACCTCTCACACAGCCCATCCGAGCCCGCAAACCTCACGGAGCACAGGCATCCACCCTCCGGAAGGTACCTCTATGGATAAATTTGTCCTCCACGGCCCGCCGCCGAGCTCCCAAGCCCCCCGGGGTGACACGGCTGACCAGGCCTCATCTGAGGCAAATATGGCGGATGTCTCACAGCATCATGTTCCCCCCAGGGTATACCTGCATTGGTCTTCCCCGAGGCGCAGATAGCCACACTAGCACAAGCAGTTGCCGCCCTGCTATCGCCCACTATTACCGCAGCGGTGGATAAGCCTATAGCGCAGGGCCTCACTCACCTCAAGAAGGAGCTGGGGGAACAGGCAGGCAGACTTGCTGAGCTGGAGCACCGAGTGTCTGATATAGAAGATGAGGTCCAGAACTCTTTTACTCATGACCAGCAGGCCCGGCAAATGCAGAGTTACATTCTAGAGAAGCTGGACGATTTAGAGAATCGGTCCAGGCGCAATAATCTGCGGGTCATAGGTTTGCCTGAATCTTTCAATACGGACTCTCTTCATGATATATGCATGGCCAGGATCCCTGCAGCCCTGGGAATTACTGCACCCTGCACAGTGGAAAGAGCCCATAGACTGGGAGCCCCCTCTAATGAACGCCGCTCTCCTCGCCCTGTCATTGTGCGCTATCTAAACTACATGGACAGAGTTAACATCTTGAAATCTTTCAGAAATTCTAAATCGATCCAACTAGATGGCCACAAAATCCTCATCTTTGCGGACTACTCGCAGGAGGTTTCTAAAGGGAGGAAAGCTTTCCAACCGCTCTGTCAGGCGTTATACCAGAAGGCTATCAAGTTTACTCTGGCGTACCCTGCCACCCTACGCTTCTCAGATGCGGCAGGTGTCCAAAAATCATTTACTCACCCTGAGGAGGCAAGCCATTACCCCAGAACTCTGGACGGGCATGAGACACACGGCAAGGCTGTAGCTTGAGATAGAAGAAAAAGAAATGGAAAAACAGCATTAATTAATTAAATCCGTAGGCCTGAATTAATACCTAGGAGGCGTAAACATCAAGCACTGTGTAAGTGCCTAAAACTTCAAAAACAATAAAAGCCTCAAGCATTAAACAGCTATCGCCATCTAGAGGCAGCAGCAGGGCGGTGTCCACAACCATAGAATCCCATGGAGCCAGGGAATCAGCATAGTGCACAGCGATTGAGTACGCAGTGCTGAAGCAGAACACAGTAGAAAACTTAGGAGGGTCCTAGGAAGTCCGATCACGGGCGACCAAAAGGTCCGGTCAAACGTTGCTTTTTAGCAGGATCCTTTCTCGGGCTACGTTGCTCTCTGGGTCCTGGGGAGCTGTGACTGGAACTCCGGGTGGGGTCCAGCGAGATATGAAGGTAGGATTGTAGGTAATGGCTTGCCTCCTCAGGGTGAGTAAATGATTTTTGGACACCTGCCGCATCTGAGAAGCGTAGGGTGGCAGGGTACGCCAGAGTAAACTTGATAGCCTTCTGGTATAACGCCTGACAGAGCGGTTGGAAAGCTTTCCTCCCTTTAGAAACCTCCTGCGAGTAGTCCACAAAGATGAGGATTTTGTGGCCATCTAGTTGGATCGATTTAGAATTTCTGAAAGATTTCAAGATGTTAACTCTGTCCATGTAGTTTAGATAGCGCACAATGACAGGGCGAGGAGAGCGGCGTTCATTAGAGGGGGCTCCCAGTCTATGGGCTCTTTCCACCGTGCAGGGTGCAGTAATTCCCAGGGCTGCAGGGATCCTGGCCATGCATATATCATGAAGAGAGTCCGTATTGAAAGATTCAGGCAAACCTATGACCCGCAGATTATTGCGCCTGGACCGATTCACTAAATCGTCCAGCTTCTCTAGAATGTAACTCTGCGTTTGCCGGGCCTGCTGGTCATGAGTAAAAGAGTTCTGGACCTCATCTTCTATATCAGACACTCGGTGCTCCAGCTCAGCAAGTCTGCCTGCCTGTTCCCCCAGCTCCTTCTTGAGGTGAGTGAGGCCCTGCGCTATAGCCTTATCCACCGCTGCGGTAATAGTGGGCGATAGCAGGGCGGCAACTGCTTGTGCTAGTGTGGCTATCTGCGCCTCGGGGAAGACCGATGCAGGTATACCCTGGGGGGGAACATGATGCTGTGAGACGTCCGCCATATTTGCCTCAGATGAGGCCTGGTCAGCCGTGTCGCCCCGGGGGGCTTGGGAGCTCGGCGGCGGGCTGTGGAGGACAAATTTATCCATAGAGGTACCTTCCGGAGGGTGGATGCCTGGGCTCCGTGAGGTTTGCGGGCTCGGATGGGCTGTGTGAGAGGTTTAATATGCCGCCAGGATCGGCCTTTTATGGCCGACACTTACTTCTGTATCCTGTGAATGCCTAATGTATCTTCAGCCACCAAATACTACGTTCTTAGCTGTTAGGTAAACCCATGTGGGCTAATTTTTGGGGCCTTTTACGGCCGACACATGTTCTTTGCACTGGCACTTTATTTTGCACATATCTTAAAAGTTACCCCATGGTCTGGATACACTGTTGGTTTTACTTTATATATAAAAGGTAGCGCCGTTTCCAACTACCTCCCCCCCATATGATACTTGACCCCTAATGTTTTAGGGGTTGGTTGGTGGCTGCAACCTAGTTTTATGCAATAAAGTCTCTGAGAATTTATCCATAGCGCTGGTCTTTCTCCTCACCTGCATTGCATTTTACGGCCGACCCTTACTTCTGTATTCTGTGAATGAAAAGAAACTTTTAGTCAAAAGGACTATTTTTGTATTTTAGAGTCTTAAAAAGCCGGTTTTAGACAAGATAACTTGCATTTTGCTCTCCAATGGCCTGAAAATTTTTTTTGGTCAAAATGACTCTATTTTGGTCTCCAAGTGTTTAAAAAGCCTTTTTTTAGTCAAAATAACTGCATTTCGTCACCAAAGGTCTGAAATTTTTATTAGTCAAAATGACCCAATTTTTGTCTTTTAGAGCCTTAACCACTTAAGCCCCAGAAGATTTTACCCCCTTCCTGACCAGGGGGTATTTTGCGATTCGACTTTAACGGGCAATTGCGCGGTCGTGCGACGCTGTATCTAAACGAATTTGGCGTCCTTTTTTTCCCACAAACAGAGATTTCTTTTGGTGGTATTTGATCACCTGTGCGATTTTTTGATCATGCGCTATAAACAAAAAAAGAGCGACAATTTTGCAAAAATAACAATATTTTTCAAATTTTTTAATATGAAATTCCCCCCAAAAAAATGTAAAAATCAAAATTTTTTAACATTTTCAGCCAATTTGTTTTATGCTACCTATGTTTGGTAAAAAAAATCGCAAAAAGCGTATTTTGATTGGTTTGCGCAAAAGTTATCGCGTTTACTAACAAAGGGAAAGATTTTTGTCATTTTTGTTGTTTTTTTTTAACGCATAATGCCGGCGATCTGCGATTTTTTTGCGGTACTGCGACATTGCGGCAGACAGATCGGACCCTTGACTGACATTTTTGACACTTTTGGGGTTACCAGTGACATTTCTACAGTAATCAGTGCTATACATATGCACTGTTACTGTAAAAATACACTGGCAGTGAAGGGGTTAACTTTTTGAGAGGGAGGGGTTATGTGTGTCCCTAGGGGCGTGCTTTCTACTGTGATTGGCTGTGGCTTCAGATGTATGAACAGTGATCAACGGTTCTACATAGTAGAACCGTATGATCATCCTTCATACACCAGGGAGAATGACAGGCAGCTTGTTTACACAAGCCGCCTGACTTTCTCCCTCTCCCCCGCCGATCGCAGAGTGACCGGTGGACATCGGGTCCGCCGGTCACACGCGTGGGGGGGTGCGTGACCGCACGGGAGCGGGAGCGCGCCTCCGGAGGCGCGCGCTCGCTCCCTAGACCCTCACAAGCTAGTGACGTAGCCCTACGTCACTTTGCCTGTGAGGGGCTGACTGCCGACGGAGATCGGTGTTAGGCAGTAGGCAAGTGGTTAAAAAGCCGATTTAAGACAAGTTTTGGCTAAAACCGGCCTTTTGGGCTCCAATGGCCTGAAAAGAAATTTTCGGTCAAAATGACTCTATTTTGGTCTCCAAGTGTCTAAAAAGCCTTTTATAGTCAAAATAACTGCATTTGGTCACCAAAGGTCTGAATTTTTTTTTAGTCCAAATGACTATATCTTTGTCTTTTAGAGCCTTAAAAAGCCGGTTTTAGACAAGATTTTAGACATTTGGCTCCAATGGCCTGAACATTTTTTTTGGTCAAATTGACTCTATTTTGGTCTCCAAGTGTCTAAAAAGCCTTTTTTAGTATAAATAACTGCATTTGTTCACCAAAGGTCTGAAAATTTTTTTAGTCAAAATGAATGTATTTTTGTCTTTTAGAGCCTTAAAAGCCGGTTTTAGACAAGAGTTTTCTAAAACCGGCCATTTGGGCTCCAATGGCCTTCAAAAAAAATTTTGGTCAAAATGACTAAATTTTGGTCTCCAAGTATCTAAAAAGCCTTTTTTAGTCAAAATAACTGCATTTCGTCACCAAAGGTCTAAAAACAAATTTAGTCAAAGTGACTGTATTTTTGTCTTTTAGAGTCTTAAAAAGCCAGTTTTAGACAAGATAACTGCACTTGGCCTCCAATGGTCTGAAATTTTTTTTGTCAAAATGAATGTATTTAGTATTCTGTGGCTGAAGGTACATTAGGCATTCACAGGATACAGAAGTAAGTGTCGGCCATAAAAGTCCCCAAAAATTAGCCTGACAGCTAAGAACGTCGTATTTGGTGGCTGAAGGTACATTAGGCATTCACAGGGTACAGAAGTAAGTGTCGGCCTGTATAGGCCCCAAAAATTAGCCCACATGGGTTTAACTGACAGCTAAGAACGTAGTATTCTGTGGCTGAAGGTACATTACGCATTCACGGGATACAGAAATAAGTGTCGGCCGTAAAAGGCCCCAAAAATTAGCCCACATGGGTTTAACTGACAGCTAAGAATGTAGTATTCTGTGACTGAAGGTAAGTGTCAGGTAAACCCATGTGGGCTAATTTCTGGGGCCTTTTATGACTGACACTTATTTCTGTATCCTGTGAATGCCTAATGTACCTTTAGCCACAGAATACTACTTTCTTAGCAGTCAGGTAAACCCATGTGAGCTAATTTTTGGGGCCTATAGAGGCCGACACTTACTTCTGTATACTGTGTGAATGCCTGATGTACCTCTAGCCATCCAATACTACGTTCTTTGCTGTCAGTTAAACCCATGTGAGCTACAGGCCGACACTTACTTCTGTATACTGTTTGAATGCCTAATGTACCTTCAGCCGCAGAATACTATGTTCTTAGCTGTCAGTAAAACCAATGTGGGCTAATTTTTGGGGACTATACAGGCTGACACTTACTTCTGTATCCTGTGAATGCCTAATGTACCTTCAGCCACCAAATACTACATTCTTAACTGTCAGGTAAACCCATGTGAGCTCATTTTTGGGGCCTATACATGCCGACATTTACTTCTGTATACAGTGTGAATACCTAATGTACCTCTAGCCATCAAATACTACGTTTTTGCTGTCAGTTAAACCCATGTGAGCTATTTTTTGGGGCCTATACAGGCCAACATTTACTTCTGTATACTGTGTGAATGCCTAATGTACCTCCAGCCACCAAATACTACGTTCTTAGTTGTCAGGTAAACTGATGTGGGCTAATTTTTGGGGCCTTTTACGGCCGA
Organism: Pelophylax lessonae; assembly: GCF_965119305.1. Lineage (NCBI taxonomy): Eukaryota > Metazoa > Chordata > Amphibia > Anura > Ranidae > Pelophylax > Pelophylax lessonae. Next base: position 74,032 of record NW_028119795.1, read on the forward strand.
CACTTACTTCTGTATCCCGTGAATGCCTAATGTACCTTCAGCCACAGAATACTACATTCTTAACTATCAATAAACCCATGTGGGCTAATTTTTGGGGCCTATACAGACACTTACTTCTGTACCCTGTGAATGCCTAATATACCTTCAGCCACCAAATACTACGTTCTTAGCTGTTAGGTAAACCCATGTGGGCTAATTTTTAGGGCCTTTTATGGCCGACACTTACTTCTGTATCCTGTGAATGCCTAATGTACCTTCAGCCACCAAATACTACGTTCTTAGCTGTTAGGTAAACCCATGTGGGCTAATTTTTGGGGCCTTTTACGGCCGACACATATTCTTTGCACTAGCACTTTATTTTGCACATATCTTAAAAGTTACCCCACGGTCTGGATACACTGTTGGTTTTACTTTATATATAAAAGGTAGCGCCGTTTCCAACTACCTCCCCCCCATATGATACTTGACCCCTAATGTTTTAGGGGTTGGTTGGTGGCTGCAACCTATTTTTATGCAATAAAGTCTCTGAGAATTTATCCATAGCGCTGGTCTTTCTCCTCACCTGCATTGCATTTTACGGCCGACACTTACTTCTGTATTCTGTGAATGAAAAAAAACTTTTAGTCAAAAGGACTATTTTTGTAATTTAGAGTCTTAAAAAGCCGGTTTTAGACAAGATAACTGCATTTTGCTCTCCAATGGCCTGAAAATTTTTTTGGTCAAAATGACTGTATTTTTGTCTCCAAGTGTCTAAAAAGCCTTTTTTTAGTCAAAATAACTGCATTTCGTCACCAAAGGTCTGAAATTTTTTTAGTCAAAATGACCCAATTTTTGTCTTTTAGAGCCTTAACCACTTAAGCCCCGGAAGATTTTACCCCCTTCCTGACCAGGGGGTATTTTGCAATTCGGCACTGCGTGACTTTAACGGACAATTGCGCGGTCGTGCGATGCTGTATCTAAACGAATTTGGCATCCTTTTTTTTCCACAAACAGAGCTTTCTTTTGGTGGTATTTGATCACCTGTGCGATTTTTTGATCATGCGCTATAAACAAAAAAGACCGACAATTTTGCAAAAATAACAATATTTTTCACATTTTTTTATATGAAATTACCCCCAAAAAAATGTAAAAATCAAAATTTTTTAACATTTTTGGCCAATTTGTTTTATGCTACCTATGTTTGGTAACAAACAATCGCAAAAAGCGTATTTTGATTTGTTTGCACAAAAGTTATCGCGTTTACTAACAAAGGGAAAGATTTTTGTCATTTTTGTTGTTTTTTTTAACGCGTAATGGCGGCGATCTGCTATTTTTTTGCGGTACTGTGACATTGCGGCGGACAGATCGGACCCTTGACTGACATTTTTGACACTTTTGGGGTTACCAGTGACATTTCTACAGTAATCAGTGCTATACATATGCACTGTTACTGTAAAAATACACTGGCAGTGAAGGGGTTAACTTTTTTTGAGAGGGAGGGGTTATGTGTGTCCCTAGGGGCGTGCTTTCTACTGTGATTGGCTGTGGCTTCAGATGTATGAACAGTGATCAACGGTTCTACATAGTAGAACCGTATGATCATCCTTCATACACCGGGGAGAATGACAGGCAGCTTGTTTACACAAGCCGCCTGACTTTCTCCCTCTCCCCCGCCGATCGCAGAGTGACCAGCGGACATCGGGTCCGCCGGTCACACGCGCGGGGGGGTGCGTGACCGCGTGGGAGTGGGAGCACGCCTCCCGAGGCGCGCGCTCGCTCCCTAGACCCTCACAAGCTAGTGACGTAGCCCTACGTCACTTTGCCTGTGAGGGGCTGACTGCCGACGTAGATCGGCGTTAGGCAGTTGACAAGTGGTTAAAAAGCCGGTTTAAGACAAGATTTGTCTAAAACCGGCCATTTGGGCTCCAATGGCCTGAAAAGAAATTTTCGGTCAAAATGACTCTATTTTGGTCTCCAAGTGTCTAAAAAGCCTTTTATAGTCAAAATAACTGCATTTGGTCACCAAAGGTCTGAAATTTTTTTTTAGTCTAAATGACTATATCTTTGTCTTTTAGAGCCTTAAAAACCCGATTTTAGACAAGATTTTAGACATTTGGCTCCAATGGCCTGAAATTTTTTTTGGTCAAATTGACTCAATTTTGGTCTCCAAGTGTCTAAAAAGCCTTTTTTTTAGTATAAATAACTGCATTTGTTCACCAAAGGTCTGAAATTTTTTTTAGTCAAAATGAATGTATTTTTGTCTTTTAGAGCCTTAAAAGCAGGTTTTAGACACGAGTTGTCTAAAACATTGGAGCCCAATCATTTGGGCTCCAATGGCCTTAAAAAAAACTTTTGGTCAAAATGACTACATTTTGGTCTCCAAGAATCTAAAAAGCCTTTTTTAGTCAAAATAACTGCATTTCGTCACCAAAGGTCTAAAAACAAATTTAGTCAAAGTGACTGTATTTTTGTCTTTTAGAGTCTTAAAAAGCCAGTTTTAGAAAAGATAACTGCACTTGGTCTCCAATGGTCTGAATTTTTTTTTGTCAAAATGAATGTATTTAGTATTCTGTGGCTGAAGGTACATTAGGCATTCACAGGATACAGAAGTAAGTGTCGGCCATAAAAGTCCCCAAAAATTAGCCTGACAGCTAAGAATGTCGTATTTGGTGGCTGAAGGTACATTAGGCATTCACAGGGTACAGAAGTAAGTGTCGGCCTGTATAGGCCCCAAAAATTAGCCCACATGGGTTTAACTGACAGCTAAGAATGTAGTATTCTGTGACTGAAGATAAGTGTCAGGTAAACCCTGGCACTTATTTCTGTATCCTGTGAATGCCTAATGTACCTTTAGCCACAGAATACTACTTTCTTAGCAGTCAGGTAAACCCATGTGAGCTAATTTTTGGGGCCTATAGAGGCCGACACTTACTTCTGTATACTGTGTGAATGCCTGATGTACCTCTAGCCATCCAATACTACGTTCTTTGCTGTCAGTTAAACCCATGTGAGCTAATTTTTGGGGCCTATACAGGCCGACAATTACTTCTGTATACTGTGTGAATGCCTGATGTACCTCTAGCCATCCAATACTACGTTCTTTGCTGTCAGTTAAACCCATGTGAGCTACAGGCCGACACTTACTTCTGTATACTGTTTGAATGCCTAATGTACCTTCAGCCACAGAATACTATGTTCTTAGCTGTCAGTAAAACCAATGTGGGCTAATTTTTGGGGACTATACAGGCTGACACTTACTTCTGTATCCTGTGAATGCCTAATGTACTTTCAGCCACCAAATACTACATTCTTAACTGTCAGGTAAACCCATGTGAGCTAATTTTTGGGGCCTATACATGCCGACATTTACTTCTGTATACAGTGTGAATACCTAATGTACCTCTAGCCATCAAATACTACGTTCTTTGCTGTCAGTTAAACCCATGTGAGCTATTTTTTGGGGCCTATACAGGCCGACACTTACTTCTGTATACTGTGTGAATGCCTAATGTACCTCCAGCCATCAAATACACTACGTTCTTCCCTGAACGCGCCCGATCTCGTCTGATCTCGGAAACTAAGCAGCATTAGGCCTGGTAAGTACCTGGATGGGAGACCGCCTGGGAATATCAGGTGCTGTAGGCTTTTGGCTTTTCCTTTATTTGTTGGCTTTCTTTTTGTTTCTCCTGAGGTGCCATCTTGCCATGGCCAAGTTCAAAGGGGTCGAGGGTGGCAGTGGTGATCGCCTATGGCCACATCACCCTGAACGTGCACTATCTCGTCTGATCTTGGACGCAAAGCAGGGTTGGGCCTGGTTAGTACCTGGATGGGAGACCACCTGGGAATATCAGGTGCTGTAGGCTTTTGGCTTTTCCTTTATTTGTTGGCTTTCTTTTTGTTTCTCCTGAGGTGCCATCTTGCCATGACCAAGTTCAAAGGGGTCGAGGGTAGCAGTGGTGATCGCCTATGGCAACATCACCCTGAACGCGCCCGATCTCGCCCGATCTCATCTGATCTCGGAAGCTATGCAGTGTCGGGCCTGGTCAGTACCTTGATGGGAGACCGCCTGGGAATACCAGGTGCTGTAGGCTTTTGGCTTTTCCTTTATTCGTTTGCTTTCTTTTTGTTTCTCCTGAGGTGCCATCTTGCCATGAGCAAGTTCAAAGGGGTCGAGGGTGACAGTGACAATCGCCTATGGCCACATCACCCTGAACGTGCCCGATCTTGTCTGATTTTGGAAGCTAAGCAGGGTCGGGCCTGGTTAGTACCTGGATGGGAGACCGCCTGGGAATATCAGGTGCTGTAGGCTTTTGGCTTTTCCTTTATTCGTTGGCTTTCTTTTTGTTTCTCCTAGGTTGCCATCTTTCCATGGGCAAGTTCAAAGGGGTCGAGGGTTACAGTGATAATCGCCTATGGCCACATCACCCTGAATGCGCCTGATCTCATCTGATCTCGGAAGATAAGCAGGGTCGGGCCTGGTTAGTAGGGATGATCGAACTTTTGAAAAGTTTGGTTCGACCAGAAGACCCGAATTTCCCGAAAGTTCGGTTCAGATTCCAGAACCCCATTGAAATCAATGGGACCCAAACTTCGGTAATTAAAAAACACAATTTTGAAGCCCTAAAACCCAATAAATGCCCTAAAAAGTGCCTAGGGTTCTGGGTCATGCCCCAGGGACTATTAATCACACAAAAAAAGTTCTTAAAAATTGTCGTTTTTGATAGAGAGCCAATTATTGAAAAAATTATTGGGAAAAAAAAAGATTTCTTTGGATTTTGTGTCTGTGGGGTCTAAAAGGTGTACCTGTGACGTTTCAGCTCTGTAGCATGTCCAGAACCAGAATTATAGCATGCCAAACCTTCAAAAATGACTTTTTTGCTCAACCGTGCCTTTCTTTTGCTCCTAATCAACTGCACAGCCAATGTGTATGATGGGGACATAATGCAGTGCACTGGGAACAAGATTAGAGTTTTTTTTTTTTAAAAAGGTGCTGTCTCTTTAAATGTGCATATAATTACATAGGGGCATTTATTGGGTTTTAGGGCTTCAAAATTGTGTTTTTTAATTACCGAAGTTCGGGTCCCATTGATTTCAATGGGGTTCTGGAATCTGAACCGAACTTTCGGGAAATTCGGGTCTTCTGGTCGAACCAAACTTTTCAAAAGTTCGATCATCCCTACTAACCAGGCCCGACCCTGCTTATCTTCCAAGATCAGATGAGATCAGGCGCGTTCAGGGTGATGTGGCCATAGGCGATTATCACTGCCACCCTCGACCCCTTTGAACTTGCCCATGGCAAGATGGCACCTCAGGAGAAACAAAAAGAAAGCCAACGAATAAAGGAAAAGCCAAAAGCCTACAGCACCTGATATTCCCAGGCGGTCTCCCATCCAGGTACTAACCAGGCCCGACCCTGCTTAGCTTCCAAAATCAGACGAGATTGGGCGCGTTCAGGGTGATGTGGCCATAGGCGATTGTCACTGCCATCCTCGACCCCTTTGAACTTGCTCATGGCAAGATGGCACCTCAGGAGAAACAAAAAGAAAGCCAACGAATAAAGGAAAAGCCAATACCCTACAGCACCTGGTATTCCCAGGTGGTCTCCCGTCCAGGTACTAACCAGGCCCGACCCTGCTTAGCTTCCGAGATCAGACGAGATCGGGCGTGTTCAGGGTGATGTGGCCATAGGCGCTCACCACTGCCACCCTCGACCCCTTTGAACTTGGCAATGGCAAGATGACACCTCAGGAGAAACAAAAAGAAAGCCAACGAATAAAGGAAAAGCCAAAATGCTACAGCACCCTGTATTCCCAGGCGGTCTCGCATCCAGGTACAAACCAGGCCCGACCCTGCTTAGCTTCTGAGATCAGATGAGATCAGGCGTGTTAAGGGTGATGTGGCCATAGGCGATCACCACTGCCACCCTCGACTCCTTTGAACTTGGCCATGGCAAGATGGCACCTCTTCTTGATGGGCCTTTTTTGAGACATCCCATGCAGACCGAACATTTGCGATCTGCAAGATTTGTCAGAAGGGTATAAAACGTGGCAAAAATGTCAACCACCTGGGTACAAGCTGCCTAAACAGGCATTTGACAACCCACCACTTGGCCTGTTGGCAGGAGCATTTGAAGAACCCACAAAAGGGCCAAAGATCGGTCAGTCGGCCTCCTAGTCCTCCTCGCGCTGCTCCTCGTGCTCCACCTGCACATCAGTCTATTCCTGGCCCTGCTATAGTCACTCGTCACCTGTTGGCAGCCTCCATTGACAGGGATGATGATATAGCAGGCAGTGTCGCATCTACCTCCAGCACACCACCAGCTGTAACATCTAGACGCCAAATTTAGATTCCACACATGCTGGAACAAAAAAAAAATGTATACTCCCCGCCACCCACATACCCAGCATCTAAACAGTAGTTTGGCAAAACTACTGACTCTGCAACTGTTACCATTTAACCTGGTAGAGTCTGCTCCCTTCCGTGACTTTGCAAAATGTGCAGTTCCACAGTGGCAGGTGCCAAGTCGGCATTACTTTGCCCGTAAGGCCCTGCATCCCTATACCAACATGTGGAAGGCAATGTAGTGTCGTCCCTGGCCATGTCAGTCAGCCGTAAGATACACCTGACGGCTGACACTTGGTCAAGCAAACATGGGCAGGGACGGTACATTTCTGTCACTGCTCATTGGGTGACACTGCTTGCCAGCGGAAGGGATTGTAGCCAGAGCTCAGTGCTGCAGCAAGGTTGCCCCCACGTCTGCAAACAGCTGGTGGTGTCGCTGATCCGGGTAGATCGATCACTTCTACCCCCTTCTGCTCCTCCTCCTACACCATGCCTTTCTTTTGCTCCTAATCAACTGTACAGCCAATGTGTATGATGGGGACATAATGCAGTGCACTGGGAACAAGATTAGAGATTTTTTTTTAAAAGGTGCTGTCTCTTAAAATGTGCATATAATTAACAGGTGTATTTTGACAATGTCAGGGCCCAGACTTGAACCTGGGACCTCCAGTGTGTCTGCCAATGACTCTACTTGCTGAGCCACCTGGAATGCTTGACAGCTCATTGGACAAATCCTTGAATGACCCTGCTTTGAATCTTTAGTGCCTTGAACTTTGAACCCTTTGCTCCTCCCATGAACTTCCGGTTTTAAGCCATGTCTTTGCACTTCCTGGTTGGCAGAATATTGTGCCTTCAAGAGCCGATATCTCGCTTGTCTCTCCTGCTGCCATCCGTATCTTTGCTACCATCCATTATCGACACTTGGCTTGTTCCTCGACTATGCTTTTGCCTAATCCCGACTTGCAACTACTTGTTACCGACCTTTGGCTATTCCTAGACTACGCTTCTGCTAGATCCTGACCTGCTGTATCTGCTACTGGACCCTGGCTTGCTCACCTCCTGGTGGGGCGATCCTGAGGACCGCGACCTGGTACTAACACGCAGCAAAATCCATCTCCACCATCGAGGGAGTCAAACTAGGCCTTGCAGATTGCCGCATGTCTTCCTCCTCCTCCTCCTCAAAGCCTGCAAAAGTTCCCGAAGAATCGTCCTCTTCCTCTTCCACCCCTGGATCCTGCTCGGGCCTCTGGGAGCTAGGCATAATGGGGTCAGGTTTCTCAGGATAAAGGGGGCCTTGAGAGGCAAGGAAGTCCTCCTCTTCCTCCTGCTGCTCTGCCTCCAGTGCCCTGTCCATAATGCCACGCAGAGTGTGCTCCAACAAAAACAGTACCGGTAGGGTGTCACTGATGCATGCGCTGTCCCGGCTGACCATCCTTGTGGACTCCTCAAATGCCGAGAGGACAGCACATGCATCCTTAATCAAAAGCCACTGCCGTGGTGAAAAGAAGCCCAGGCGCGCTGAGCCAGTGCTGGTGCTGTACTCGCAGAGATATTCATTGAGGGCCCTCTGCTGCATGTACAGGCTCTGCAGCATAGCCAAGGTGGAGTTCCAGTGGGTGGGCATGTCACAGACAAGGCGGTGTACCGGCAGGTGAAACTTGTGCTGCACTTCAGCCAAACGTGCAGTGGCACTGTACGACCGCCTGAAGTGATTGCACACCCTTCTTGCCATCCTTAGCACATCCTGCATTCCCGGGTATGAGTTAAAAAACCGCTGTACCACGAGATTCAGGACATGCGCCAGGCATAGCACATGGGTCAACTTTCCCTGACGAAGGGCGGCCAGGAGGTTTGACCCATTATCGGTAACCACCATCCCTGGCTGCAGCTGGCGTGGTGTCAACCACCTCTGGGCCTGTGCCTGCAGAGCCCCAAGAATCTCAGGGGCAGTATGCTGCCTGTCCCCTAGACACACAAGCTGCAGCACTGCGTGACACCTTTTGGCCTGAGACATAGAATAGCCCTTTGAACGCTTACGTAGTACCTCATCATATTCAAAGGACCATTCTGCAGAGGAGGGCATGGAGGAGGATGAGTAGGAGGAGGAGCAGAAGGGGGTAGAAGTGATCGATCTACCCGGATCAGCGACACCACCAGCTGTTTGCAGACGTGGGGGCAACCTGGCTGCAGCACCGAGCTCTGGCTACAATCCCTTCCGCTGGCAAGCAGTGTCACCCAATGAGCAGTGACAGAAATGTACCGTCCCTGCCCATGTTTGCTTGATCAAGTGTCAGCCGTCAGGTGTATCTTACGGCTGACTGACGTGGCCAGGGACGACACTACATTGCCTTCCACATGTTGGTATAGGGATGGCAGGGCCTTACAGGCAAAGTAATGCCGACTTGGCACCTGCCACTGTGGAACTGCAAAGTCACGGAAGGGAGCAGACTCTACCAGGTTAAATGGTAACAGTTGCAGAGCCAGTAGTTTTGCCAAACTACTGTTTAGATGCTGGGTATGTGGGTGGCGGGGAGTATACATTTTTTTTTCGTTCCAGCATGTGTGGAATCGAAATTTGGCGTCTAGATGTTACAGCTGGTGGTGTGCTGGAGGTAGATGCGACACTGCCTGCTATATCATCATCCCTGTCAATGGAGGCTGCCAATGACTGACTATAGCAGGGCCAGGAATAGACTGATGTGCAGGTGGAGCACGAGGAGCAGCGCGAGGAGGACTAGGAGGCCGACTGACCGATCTTTGGCCCTTTTGTGGGTTCTTCAAATGCTCCTGCCAATAGGCCAAGTGGTGGGTTGTCAAATGCCTGTTTAGGCAGCTTGTACCCAGGTGGTTGGCATTTTTGCCACGTTTTATACCCTTCTGACAAATCTTGCAGATCGCAACTGTTCGGTCTGCATGGGATGTCTCAAAAAAGGCCCATCAAGAAGAGGTGTGTATAGTGGCCCGGGAGACAACAGGTGCGGCCTTAGATGGAGCGGGCCGTCTGCTCTCCCCTCTTGCTTGCTCTGCCTCCTCCTCAACCTCAGACCCAACATCAGACTCTATAAAGGACTGAGCATCAGGCATGGCCCGGGAGACAACAGGTGTGGCCTTAGATGGAGCTGGCTGTCTGCTCTCCCCTCTTGCTTGTTCTGCCTCCTCCTCAACCTCAGACCCAACATCAGACTCCATAAAGGACTGAGCATCAGGCTGGAGTAGATGGCTGACACTGTGGTCAAACAGCTCAGCTGACTCCTCTGCCATGTCTGAAGTTGGGTCTAAGGGAGGACGTGAGGTGGACATGGACTCATCTCTATTTGTTCTGCCAACTGCGGAAGACTGACCACTTTTCTCTGCCTGGGTCACTGTAGTTGCAGATAATGCCGATGATGAGGGTTTGGTAATATAGTCCACCACCTCCTGTACGTACTGTGGACGTATAGCTTGGCCACTGCCGGAGAACAATGCAAATGGTGGCCTGGCTGAGGACTGACCACCACGTCCACCCCTGCCTCTAGACACCCTAGAAGCTGTGCCCCTTTCCACAGCAGGGCCACGTATGCCTTTTCTTGGACTACCTGGCATATTTGTCACTGAGGCGTTGGCAACTCTGTGCAGTGAAAAACGCACACTGCTATGCGACCCACAGTTGTCGCTGAATACAGCACAGCAGATGCGTGTCACGCACAGTTGCAAAGCCTTTTGCACAGTGGACCTAACGCTTTCAAGAACAGGCGTTAAGTTGTCACTGAGGCAATGTATTTTGCTGACTAGCAAGCACGTATACCTGCTGTAGATATATCAGCACTGTGGAACGTGCTCACTACACAGAACCCTCACACTTTTTCACTTTCACTTTCCCTACAGAAACTAGATTATTACATCTAACTACTGTGGTACAAAGTTCCCTAACTACACTAGATATCCCTTTCCTCACACTAAAAGAACAGCTCCATACAGCAGAAGACTGACACTGTCCCTTTAATTTTTTTTTTTTTCTAACTCAAAAAACCAGCACAATCGCTGTATTTCTAACTACACTGACTGGCTGTAAGCTGAATGCAATTCTGCTATATGGAGCTTTAGAAGCACTCGCCTATGCAGAAAACATAGTGTAGCAAAGCAGGAGTAAGAGAAATGCTTCCACTCTCTTCAACAGACTCTGTATCACTGTGCTAGGGGTTAGGCGGGGCTATCTTATATACTGTGTGGCGTATTCACTTCTGAGTGGAACCTGGTCTCCGTAGTCACTCCAATCACGTTCCCAGAAGACTCCTGCCCCCTCATTGGCTTTTGCTGATGTTTCTGGGCCAATCACGGGCTTTTAAAGCCCAGTTCCTATACCAGTGCATTTTGGGCGGTTCTGGTGGCCGAATTCTGAACTTTTACCGCAAAAAGTTCGGAATTCGGCCGAATTACGAACACCCAATGTTCGGGTCGAACCGATGGTCGACCCGAACCGTTCGATCATCTCTACGGGTTAGTACCTGGATGGGAGACCACCTGGGAATACCAGGTGCTGTAGGCTTTTGGCTTTTCCTTTATTCGTTGGCTTTTTTTTTGTTTCTCCTGAGGTGCCATCTTGCCATGGCCAAGTTCAAAGGGGTCGAGGGTGGCAGTGGTGATCGCCTACGGCCACATCACCCTGAACACGCCCGATCCTGTCTGATCTCGGAAGCTAAGCAGGGTCGGGCCTGGTTAGTACCTGGATGGGAGACCAGTTGGGAATACCAGGTGCTGTAGGCTTTTGGCTTTTCCTTTATTCCTTGGCTTTCAAGATAACTGCATGTGGTAACCAATAGCCTAAAAAAATGTTTTTGGTCAAAATGACTATTTTCGTCTTTTAGAGTCTTAAAACGCTTGTTTTAGACAAGATAACTGCATTTGGTCTCCAATGGCCTGAAAAAAATTTTTGGTCAAAATGACTCTAATTTGGTCTCCAAGTGTCTAAAAAGCCTTTATTCGTCAAAATAACTGCATTTGGTCACCAAAGGTCTGAAAATTGTTTTTAGTCAAAATGACTGTATTTTCGCCTTTTAGAGTCTTAAAAAGCCGGTTTTAGACAAGATAATTGCATTTCGTAACCAATGGCCTGAAAAATCTTTTTGGTCAAAATGACTCTATTTTGGTTTTCAAGTGTCTAAAAAGCCTTTTTTTAGACAATATAACTGCATTTGATAACCAAAGGTCTGAAAAATAATTTAGTCAAAATGACTGTATTTTTGTCTTTTAGAGTCTGAAAACGCTTGTTTTTAGACAAGAAAACTGCATTTGGTAAACCAATGGCCTGAAAGAAAAATTTTTTGGTCAAAATTACTCTATTTTTGTCTCCAAATGTCTAAAAAGCCGTTTTTAGTCAAAATAACTGCATTTGATCACCAAAGGTCTGAAAAAAATTTAGTCAAAATGACTATTTTTGTCTTTATAGTCTTAAAACGCTTGTTTTAGACAAGATAATTGCATTTGGTCTCCAATGGCCTGAAAAATATTTTTTTGATCAAAATGACTCTGTTTTGGTCTCCAAATGTCAAAAAAGCCTTTTTTAGTCAGAATAACTGCATTTGATCACCAAAGATCTGGAAAAAATGTTTTAGTCAAAATGACTGTATTTTCGGCTTTTAGAGTCTTAAAACGCCGGTTTTAGACCAGATAACTGCATTTGGTAAACCAATGGCCTGAAAAAAAATTTTTGGTCAAAATTACATTATTTTGGTCTCCAAGTGTCTAAAAAGCCTTTTTTAGTCAAAATAACTACATTTGGTCACCAAAGGTCTGACATTTTTTTGTCAAAATTTTCGTCTTTTCGTCTTTTAGAGTCTTAAATAGGGTTGAGCGGACACCTAGATGTCCGTGTTCAACGGGTTCGGCCGAACTTTAAAAAAAAGTCCGGGTCCGTGTCCCGGACTTTTACCGAACTTTTCCCGGACACCGAACCCCATTGAAGTCAATGGGGACCCGAACTTTAAGGCACTAAAATGGCTCTAAAACACCAAAGGAAAGGGCTAGAGTGCTGCAAATGGCAGCAAAACGTAATTAAGAGCATGCCAAGTGCTCTGCAAACAAATGTGGATAGGGAAATAACTTAAAACAACAAAAAAAAACAGAAAAATAAAACAATGTTCTTCTTCATCTCTGAAGGACGAGGCCCATATGGAGTAGGAGGGAGGTTGAGGTGGTGGTGGATGTGGCGGTGACATAGGCGTGCGCACAGGGTGTGCCGGGTGTGCCTGGGCACACCCTAATCACCTAGGGCACATAGCATTGCCAGTGAGGAGATGGGAAAGATCTCCCTCGGACCTGCTCTGCTCTATTTCTCTTTGCCTACAGGTACATGGCCCCGATACATTACTCTCCCTGCTGGCAAACACATGCATGTGTATTTCAACTTTGGGGTGCACACCTTAATGCAATAGGCTGCGCACACCTATGGGCGGTGTAGGTGGAAGCGGCGGTGGAGGAGGACCAGGGCCGGATTAAGAGCATCATGGGCTTGGTGCTGAGGATTTTGAAGGGCCTTAAGGGCCGTGCCTTGGCATGCACCCAGAGGAGGAAGGGTGCAGCCATGCATGCCTAATTCAACATGGGATGCTGTCTCTGAAGCCCATAAACACATCCATGCATCGGCAACTGTCCCTCCTTGTCCGGCCTTCGCGCTGTGTGGGGAGGTTCTGAGGGTGCTGCCTGGGGAAGCGAGCATAGAAGGCAGACTTCTGTGGTTACAAGTGACAGAAGAGCGGTAACAGTGAATATGGCCAACCCGGGGCCTATATAAAAGGTAGGGGCCTGGAGCTGCAGCTCCAATAGCCCCTACGTTAATCTCGCCCTGAGGAGGAGGACGAGGTAGCCAACACTGCTTCTTTTCACAAATTTTAAATGAGGGTACACCCCAAAAGAGTGAGAAAGAGCAAAAATGGAACAATGGGTGGGTAAGGTCGGTATCCATTGCTATTCTGCATAAGGTACGGAAAAGTCCCGTGGGATCCATGCCTGGTTCATTTTAATGAACGTGAGCTTGTCCACATTGTCTCTGGACAGGCGGCTGCGCTTGTCTGTTATAACGCCCCCAGCCGTGCTAAATACCCGTTCAGATAATACACTGGCTGCAGGGCACGCCAGCACCTCCAAGGCGTAAAGGGCAAGCTCAGGCCATGTGCCCAATTTGGAGACCCAGAAGTTGAAGGGGGCAGACCCCTCATTCACTACATGTAGGCGTGTGCACACATACTGCTCCACCATGTTGGTAAAATGCTGCCTCCTGCTAAGACGTTCCATCTGAGCTGCTGGTGCTGCTGTTTGTTGTGGCGTGCTGACAAAGCTTTTCCACATTTCGGCCATGCTAACCCTGCCTTCTGAGGTGCTGGCGGTGCCCTGGTTGCGTTGGCGACCTCCTCCTCCTCTGCCTTGTGCTTCCACTGCGGCCCTGCTGTCAGATGGGAATGCCAGCAGCATGGCGTCTACCAGCGTGCGCTTGTACTCGTGCATCTTGCGTTCGCGCTCCAGTGAGTGAATTAAGGACGGTACGTTGTCCTTGTAACGGGGATCCAGCAGCGTGGCCACCCAGTAATCAGCACAAGTTAGAATGTGGGCAACTCGGCGGTCGTTGTGGAGACACTGCAGCATGTAATCGCTCATGTGTGCCAGGCTGCCCAGAGGCAACGAAAGGCTGTCCTCTGTGGGAGGTGTATCGTCTGTGTCCTCTGTATCCCCCCAGCCACGCACCAGTGATGGCCATGAGCTGGCCTGGGTGCCACCCTGCTGTGAACATGGTTCCATCTCCTCCTCCAGCTCCTCCTCCTCCTCATCCTCCTCATCCTCCTCATCCTCCAGAACTGTGCCCCTGCTGGACAATTGTGTCCCTGGCGTTTGTGTGTGCAGGAACCCACCCTCGGAGCCCCTTGCGAATGACTGCCCTGAAAGCCTTGGAAATGTTACCTCTTCATCCTCCTCCTCCTCCTCATCCTGTGCCACATCCTCTTC
>NW_028119794.1:0-88040 GCF_965119305.1 Pelophylax lessonae
GCATTGCGTGGTGTCATTGATCAAGCCGTCGAGGAGCAGGAGCAGGAAGATGAGGAAGTTGCAATGTTGGATGAATTCCCAGGGGGTGCTACTCCATCTGAGACAAGTCAACAACAGGAGTCTTAAGAAGAGTCAGAGGAGGATGGTGCCGGGGTGGATGAGGAGGAGCAAGAAGAGCATGCTTTAAACCTTTCTGGGATCCCTGGTGTTATCCGTGGATGGGGGAGGAGAACGAGAACGACATTATCCTGGATGATGAGCTGGAGCCAGGCCACTACACCGCTTCCAGTTTAGTGCGAATGGGGGCATTCATGCTCCAGTGTTTTAAGGGGGACCCCCGTATAAAAAGCATAAAGGGCAAGGACCAGTACTGACTGGCAACATACTTAGACCCCCGGTACAAACAAAAAATGGCGGAAATGTTACCACCATCACAGAGGGCGGTCAGAATGCAGCACTTCCAGGCCTTGCTGCGAGAAATGCTGCATTCTGCTTTTCCGTGCGCTGGCAGAGGAATTTCCAGTCACAGAGAGACAGTTGCGGGTAGCAATCCAACAGCGCCTGCAAGAAGAGGGCGGTTTGAAGATGTCTTGGTCACTTCAGATATGAGATCCTTCTTTCAGCCGACCCATCGACAGCTGTACTCCGGATCCAGCATCAGGGAACGCCTAGACCGACAGGTGTCCGACTACATCGGGTTAACGGCCGATGTGGACACTATGAGGAGTGATGAACCCCTGGACTACTGGATGGGCAGACTTGACCTCTGGCAAGAGCTTGCACAATTTGCAATGAAACTGTTGGCTTGCCCCCGTCCAGTGTCCTGTCTGAAAGGACGCTCAGCGCAGCAGGGGGGATCGTGACCGATAAGCGCACTCGCCTAGCTCATGACAGTGTAGACTACCTCACATTTATAAAAATGAATGAGGCATGGATCTCAGAGGAATTCAAACACATGTGACCAGTAGACCATGTTTCATTGAAATTCCTCATGACAGGCCACAAATATCCGCCAGACCAGACATTATGGAATGGATGCGGACCCATTTTACAGATGTGTGAATGGACCCTATACCGTATGTATTTGACATGTATTTACTGGCTGCTGTCAGTTCTGGCTGATTTATGAATTTATGAAAAAAAACAAAACATTTTTTTTGCTGTAAAAAAAAAATAACATTTAGGGCAACTTTTCCAATTGCAATACTGCTGTTATGACATTGTCCATGTGCAGCTAGTAAGTCTTTTGTGGCTGCAAATATGACCTAAAGGTTTTTAAAGTTCGCCTCCCATTAAAGTCAATGGGGCCTGCTGCGAACTTGCGGTTCACGGACATTTGAGAAAATTTGCGGCTGAGGTTCGCGAACCGCCCCGGCCAATGTTCGTCCATCCCTACCCTCTACCCACCTCTGAGCACCATTTCTTGGTTCCACCTCCTACCTACCTCCAAGCACCTATCACGTACCTGATCAGAGGCCGAGGTGCTGAGAGGGCTTCCCTTGTGGCTAAGTGCAAGGCACCCCTGGAAGTGGAGACAGGGAATGCTGTGCCCAAAGGAACAGGGGTCGCCAGCTGCGGCAAGCACCGGTGAAGGGGTGACTGCGGTGGTTGTAGACACGTAGTGCGTGCTGAAATGCAGGATGCCTTGAAGGTGACTGGAGAAGGTAGCCAGGCGTGCGACAAGAGCGAGGTCAAGATCAAGCCAAGGGGTCAAACACAGTTCATCAAGCAGTAGAGGAGTCCGTAGGAGCAAGCCGGGGGTCATACACGGGAACAGCAGACTGAAGCGGAGTGGGTAAAAAAGCCGATGGTCGGAGCCAGGAGGAGAGACAAGACAGGTGAGACAAGCCGGGTCGGTAACAGGTAATCCAAGTAAACAGGAACAGGAACTCAGGAAACAGGAAGCTGAAGATCATCCAGCAACTAATGGCTGGAGCAGGCTGGTTTAAATAGGCCACTGGGCGTCGCTGCATTAGTGTGGGCGGAAGATCCAGCTCTCTTGTGGGAAGTTCCCTGACAGCACCATTGCTTGGTTCCAACCTCTACCCACCTCTGAGCACTGATTCCTTGGTCCTCGGAGGAATGGGTGGCACAATCTGAAAAAGACCAGTAAGCAATCTCTCCCCCAGAATTCAAGCTCTTTCCTGCCTTTTTGGATGAGGACTCTCTTTCTCTCTTCAATACTTTCTGGACTCTGAGTCAGAACTGCAGGAGCAAACCTCTTTGGAATTAGACACTGACTTTAGAACTGCAGTTTTCTTTTATTCGGCAGACATTTACTCTAAAGCAGGAGGCTGGAATAAATGCAGATCATTGCTATCAAAGGAGGCTAGCCCTTAAAGGATACAGTTTAAACTCTTGCAATGCAGACAAGAATGTCCAACTTGTATAATTATTCTTTAGGATAGAATCAATATTCTTCATCCCAACTTCCATTGCATTGGAAGAGAGGCAAGGGTTAAGGCAGGTTGACAGGCTACAACTGCAGACAGATATACCCCTTAGGGACAAGTCCAACACAAAGTTACCACCAGAAGACCCTAAACCCCCCAAAGGACCAACCTAATCATCATTAATGAGTATACCCCTGAAGGACACAGCATCCCCCAATGGCAACTCCATGTATATGGCTAAGCTCATGAAGGCCACGTTAACCAAATAGGTGACTCATTATGCTGGAAAACCTATTCAAGTGCCTAATCTGACATCCTGCAGTACAGGTAGAAGTGTTCTGGTTTGGGTTTGAACTGAGCAACCCAGTGCTGCAAGGTGATGACCACTAAGACATTCTGGTGCACTGTCCTTCTGTTCAATTTGCACCACTCTTCTAGCATGAGCTTCTAGCTTAAACATCATAGGGAAAAAGACAACTCACTCCTTTTCAAGTGCTAAAAGTACTTGCATTGCAGGTTCCTCTGCAGGAAGGGAGGTACACAAATCTGCTTATAGACCATCCTCATCTTCCTTTTAGGAATTGTTTGAAGAGGATTAAATTGGTCAGTTGACTGGTCCTGCAAGGGAAAAGCTTGCCATGGTCAGAGTTGAGACTCCTTGCACAGGGAGAGATGTAACAGACTCCTTTACAGTGTCTTGACTACCTGTGGCAACCTGTTGGTAGGGGTCATCTTCCTCCCTGGATGTCTGAACAAAGCAGGAAATTTATACAGGGTTTTGCCTGTCAAGCACCAAAGGCCCAGTCTACGGTGTGCCTAATACATGCAGATCTGGAGAGGCTTAATAGAAAGTGTCCATTAGTCAGCTTCCCATACACCAGCTTTATGAGGCCTGCAGAAGGGCTGACAATCCAGGAACAGTATCAGTAAGGAAGACGCTGCCCCCCTCCAGCTATAACCTGTATAGAGCAGCCACAGCATAGAGGGATTAGGCTGCAGTGGCACAAGGACCTGTCACAGTAAGAAATAAATCCATGATAAACAGACACGGTGCAAAGGAGAACTCCATATTGTTAGGAAAAAAAATATTATACCATATATAATTGCTACTCAATTCAAACTACGGCTGCTAAAGTCTCCTAAGCGGTCATAAAAGACAGTGTAACAGTTGTTTGTTTGCTAGGTGAGAAAAACCCATAAGGGGTTAATTACTGCTAAAGGAATACTGACACTGCAGCTTCTCACATCAGAGCACCGTCCCAGCAGGTGAATAATCAAACAGACCCTGCCATACAGATGTAGTGTCCTCCTAGGTAGGTGCTAGAATGAGTGGATATAGTTTTTGGTTTCTCTGCCTAACAGGGACACAGCTCATGCTGTCTTGATTCACACTGATCCAATAGCCATGGAGTATATTGGACAGGTGGATGGAAGCCTGGCAGATGAGAGCATGGATGTCTGTACAGCCCTGGCCAATTAGAAGGGGATGTGCCCCAAGGCCTGCTGGGTACCTGCGTTTATATCTGAAGAGCACATGGGCTCGTAGTCCAGTCCAGTCTACCTCTAGGAAGAGAGGTCTAGGTGGGGAGGGGGCTGCTGCCTCTCCCTTGAAGAGGCTGCCATGCGGCCTTGGGTGGGCAACCTGAGGGCCTAAAACATTGAATTTGCAACCCCATTGGTCCTTACGAGAGCTGACTGAGGCAGGATGTCTGCGGATCCTGTCTGGTACTTCTGAGGAAGGCTGCTATGTGTGCTCCTAGAGCCTTGTGAGTATAGACCCCCCACAGGGGATCCTTGGGACTTGTGCTGTTGGATCCTCCTCTGGGTGCTAGAAGTCAGTTACTGGGTGCAAGCTAAAGGAGACACTGGCTAGTGTCTTGAAGAGGCAAGGTTCACTGAGTTCCTTCAGCTACAAAGGGACTTGTTCATCCCATACAGGTGCTTTATGGTCCTGGAGATGATCTGCGCTACAGTTCTATTGAGAGAGTTGTCCTCACCTGTGAACAGTTATTTGGAGTATCCTACTAAATCCCTTCTCTTATCCAAAAAAAATGCAAAACTACAGATGTTCACAAGGAACCATTGTCATATGTGTGGACCTTAAGGGCACAGCATGAGACAGATAACAACTACATGGATTTATCCTAAAATAACATTTATTGATTTATCTAAAACCACATCTCAATAAAATGAGGAAACTGGCCCCAAACTGAGCTCAGCTCGTACACAGGAGATCAATGTCTCCTACTAATTTCACTCATGTACATCATACATATATAAGGATAAGTTGGTATATATCATAAGGTTCGTGTAGGTATAGATATTTCCTCTGTTCATTGGTCAATGCGTTTCGTACAAGGCTTCTTCAGGACCATGAAGATGTACAGACAGTTTTCTCTTATAAACAGACTCGATATTAGTGTTTCATAAACATAGAACATAATCTGTATTTATGTACATCATAATGAATACAAACATGACTTACTAGCACACGGCCTTCCTTCCAACCCCCAACAAGTTAACCCGACCTGGGGCAGACACAGGGGGGAAAATCAGACCAAAATGTAAAATGTGTTGTATATATATATATATATATATATATATATATATATGTATCTGTCCTGATGATCCTAGGTACAAGATAGAATATATATGTGTAGTAGTGTGAGGAGTAATTACATTCTCTATTCTATATATATTGTGCCCGGAAGTCAGGTAAATCTATGGATGTTGTCACAGACAGGAGATACATGTCTGCTTGGTTTAGACCAGGGGTCTGCAACCTTTAAGACATAAAGAGCCACTTGGACCCGTTTCCGAAGGAAAAAAAAAACTGGGAGCCGCAAAACCTACAAAAACCTACTGGGGGGTCGAAAACAGGGACGTAATTAGAAATCACAGGGCCCCATAGCAAAATTTGCTATGCCCAATGATCATACCCCAATGCAGAGACCAGCATTCATGCCCCCTTTCAATGCAGTGACCAGCATACATGCCCCCTTTCAATGCAGTGACCAGCGTACATGCCCCTTTCAATGTAGTGACCAGCATACATGCCCCCTTACAATGCAGTGACCAGCATACATGCCCTCTTTCAATGCAGAGACCAGCGTGCGTGCCCCCTTCAAAGCAGTGTGTGGGTCCCCCCCCCCCGAGGCATCACTTCACTTGCCTCACACTGGTGCCTGGCGTGCTGCTGCTGACGTCTTCTTCGTCCTGCATGCGCGCCGCTGCCCTCCTCTCCGACAGCAGACGGGAAGGTGACGTCGGGACAGTGCGTGACTAACGCACGCACCGCCCCCCACGCGATGTCACAGCCAGGACAGCACCACAGTGGGGAGTGTTGGGGGAGTGTCGGGGCGCACAGTGCGCCTCCTCCCCTCGCTATCATCCGCCCCAGAGCCGCGGCAAAGGTTCAAAAGAGCCGCATGCGGCTCCGGAGCCGTGGGTTGCAGACCTATGGTTTAGACAATTCACCAATTACTATAGGGTGTCGGCTGCAAAGGCAGCAGGAAGGTGTAAAGAAGTTGAAAGCCATTCAGCTATTCAGAATGAGGAAATTAAGGCCTCTATAATTTGTCCAAAGGAAGTCTATTGATTGCTGCCTCCTGACGCTGTGTGAGCTGGGGAGAGGAGGACAGTCAGATGTGTGCCTCCCGACGCTGTGTGAGCATGGGAGAAGGAATGCCCCCTGAAGCTGTGTGAGCATGGGGAAGACCTCCTGGAGCGATGTGCGCTGAGGAGGGTAAAAAGTGTGAAGACTTCTCAAAGTGAGAAATTGAACTATTTCTATGTGAAGAGAAAAACCAATGTATGTATGAAAGTCCAATGAACATGTGCTGTGTGAAGAGAAAAGGGACATTCTCTATGTGAAGAGATAATAAATGGACTATTGATAGTCTGCTGTATGATCAGCCAAGTCTGCCTAACAGTAGGTTGGAGACAGACTCCGTAGGTAGGTTCCAGTGTGTGAAGGTAGCTGCCCACAGTGGCAAGGATTTATTTTGTCTTTTATTTTATTTTGGATGTTTTTGACGCTTGCACTTGTGTGAAGAAAAATTGCATGAATAAACCAAACTGTTGTTTGCAACCACTTCTCGGCTATCTCCCTGTGTAACTAACCCCCCAAAGGGGTCATCCACACCCGCCACCGAGTTAATCCCCTCACACTATTCATACAGAAAGGAGGAAGGATAATCACCTTATGAGGATAGCAGGTTGGTATACACCGGATGGAGTTTATACTCCCATAATATGTGGGTGTCTCTCTCTATAGTGGTCACCTAGGTATATGATCAAAGCCCATCTTGTTTATGACTCATAGTTAGTGTACTCTTATCTTTAATAATGTAGGTTTCAGCCTACCTGTAGGTTAGGTATTTCTCTTGGATATACTTACCGCCCCTTACCTATGTAAGAAATGTCAAATGGAGGAGGAGCCTGCAGTAGTTATCTTTTAATAAAGGATTTTTCAAAAATGGTGTGTGTGTTATTACTTTTTGACACTTTTTTGTTGAATAGGTACGGGTAATATGTCCCAGATACTCATTCACATGGGGGGGGGGGAGGGATCTGGGGGCCCCCTTGGTAAAAGGGGCTTTCAGATTACGACAAGTCCCCTGCCTGCAGACCCCCACAAGCACAGGCCGCGGTTGTGGGGAAGAGGCCCTTGTCTCCATCAACATGAGGACAAGGTGCTTTAGGGTGGGGAGGGCCGAGCTTCCCCAAAGCACCCACCCACCTATGATGGAGGACATGTGGCCTGGTATGGTTAAGGAGGGGGGGGCCCTCACTCGTCCCTCCCACTTTCCTGACCTGTCAGGCTGCATGCCGGGATAAAGGGTCTGGTATGGATTTTAGGGTAGAAGCCATGCTGGTTTTTATTTTTTTACATTTTGGCCACCGAAGGGCCTGGTATGGACTGGGGGGGGAGGGGGACCACGCCGTTTTCTTCTATTGCCGGGCAATGCCGGCATTCTTTTCTTTCCATTCATCTGTCAGTGTGGAAGCCCGCTGACAGCTGATGAGTCATGGTTGGTAAGGATGTGGACGGCCGGCTTCCTGGCTTGCTGCTTAACAACCAGCTATTTCTTCACCCAGAATTTGCATCGGTCGATCGTTTTTTTGACTGATCCGAATTCGAATCGTTCTGAAAAGTTGGAATTCGTTAGAAATTGAATAAACGAAACAAATTTTAACAGATTTCAACAAAATTTATTACAATTTGATTTGGAGATTTGGATACATCCGAATCTAGGAATAACCAAAAATTTGACGGAATTTGTATTCGCACTGAAACAAATTTTACGTGTCTAACACTTAATGGCCACCCGCTAACAGCTGGGCTCCCAGCCAATACAAATGGCCACCGATGGCAGGGCCCACTCTCCAGGCATGGATCCTCTACATATGTGTGCCATAACACCACCCCGCTGATAGCTGGGGACTCAATGACCACTCGGGACATCCTGGAAGACTTCTGAATACCAAAGGAAGCTCCTGACATCCCGCACAGCTGCCCAGCACCAGACCCGCCCACCAATACTTCCAATAGGTAGGAAAACTTCATACAAAAATGGTCCTATAAGTGGGTAAAAAAAAAGGAACGCAGCCATTGGCTTATCCCGAACATTTATTGGGGTGGGGTCTTATGGGGGAAGGAACGAGGGCGGGGCTACCCAAACGTATGCTGCCATGGACATCTGTCAGGAAAGCACATTATGGCCACTAGATGGAGCTGACCATTACAGGAAATCCCAATTCACCATGACTGGGGGAATGCGGGTCACATTTCATCAACACATTTATAACAACCAGACCTGTAAGTGTTTGTGAAATCTTCCCGCACAAAATGTACTCAGACAATGAAAAGTAAGGACTCCATTTTTATTTTTCTCCTGCTATCAATGGCCAACATGGGACAACACTTCATCCATGTCTTTGGTGATCTCTGATCTCCTTATGAAGTGTTTCTTACATGATGAAGATCAGCCATGGAGTATATCTGAGGTGTATATCAGGGTGTGCTTCTTCCCCACATGTCCACCAACATTCATATAGAAGATATTTCCCGCACTCAAGACACTAATACACCTCCAGGGTTGTGTGGGACCCCTGATGTACAGGAAGACAGGACTTCAGTGAGGAACAATTTCCTCACTCAGACCAGCAAAGTTCATTCTCCTCCGTGTCCAATCTCAGATGACTGTAAACAGAGGACTTCTGTGACTGACAATTCCCGTACTTCTCACCCGTGTGCAATCTCTGATGCGCGGAAAGAGTGGACTTCAGTGTAAAACATTTCCCGCACTCAGGACAGGAATACGGCTTCTCACCTGTGTGAAATTTCTGATGTGTGGAAAGAGTGGACTTGAATGAAAACCATTTCTCACACTCAGGACAGGGATATGGCTTCTCACCCGTGTGCAATCTCTGATGCGCAGAAAGAGTGGACTTCAGTGTAAAACATTTCCCGCACTCAGGACAGGAATACGGCTTCTCACCTGTGTGAAATTTCTGATGTGTGGAAAGAGCGGACTTGCATGAAAACCATTTCCCGCACTCAGGACAGGAATACGGCTTCTCCCCTGTGTGCAATCTCTGATGTGTGGAAAGATAGGACTTCTTTGAAAAAGATTTCCCGCACTCAGAACAGGAATGCAACTTCTCACCAGTGTGCGTTCTTTTATGCACATTAAGATTGCCTTTCAAACTGAAACTCTTCCCGCACTCAGAACAGGAGAACCTCTTATCTGTTGTAAGGACGGCACTGTCCCTCACAGTCTGAGGTTCCTCAGGATAAGAGGAATACGATGGTCCGGCACTGTCCCTCACAGTCTGAGGTTCCTCAGGATAAGAGGAATACGATGGTCCATCTATACTGTGTGGTGCCGGATGGACATTTGAGGTAGCCGGGTTTTCTCCTGGACTATTCTGTGTGATGTCCTCATCTTCTACTTTACAGTCTGGAGACAAAGTGAGACAATGCTCTGAGGTTTTCCTCATCTCCCGTCCATCTACTAAAATAGAAATACAAAGATTATTACTAGACATCAGCAGATTGGTTCCCCTAAACCAGGACCCACCCACATCAGGCAGCTTTGTCTCTGAGGATCTTACAATTCCCCCCTCAAGGTAACTAGTAAATGGGTCCTCTGATCTCCTACCAGTTCATTTCTTTATTCATGGACCTTAGTCAGAGAGTGAGGAAACAACGAGAACTGTCTTTTATAGGAGTGACAGTGATGAGGGGATTATAGGACGAGCGTCCCCTCCCCCTCCCCCTCTATCACTCATTGCCATCTTCCCAACACAAAAAGTACCGCACTTCCTTATTTAGTCCATGATTTAGTCATGAATAACAGTGGGGCTGAGCTCCACCAGAGGTCAGAGAGTGAGGATGGGGGGAGAACAACCAAGATGAAGACTGGACTGATCCTGAAGACAATATATATATATCTCTGGGGAAGTCCAATCAGGATGCAACGCATCAGATGGGAGTGGCTTGAGGACATCATCACGTTGGGCGGAGTCCCCTCATGTTACACTGAGACTGATGCTTGGGGAATCTGCAGTGATTGTGTGTATTCAATGCTGGATTGCTTTTTTAACCTTGTGAGTGCTTTTCTTATCCATGTAATAAATATAACAGTGAGCACTATGGAGTCTCTTTATCTCTAGTAGCAGGAGCTGGCTACCTAAAGAGGAGGCTCCGCCTACATGTACCTGAAGGTGTGTGATTTCATGCTGGGTGTGTCCTCTTGGTATGGAGCAATGGGGTCCATCTGAAGAGGTGAGAGTACACCTGGAATTGCAGAGTGGCGCACTGTCAGCTTATTCTCCGTGACACCAGAAGGGTGGATTTGTGGCTCATTCATGTTTACTGTGGATTGTAAAACTGTTTGCGACTGTTCACCAGTGTACGTGTCTTTTCATGTCTTTTCTTCAAGTTTTTGTGTGTTTGTGTGTAACAGTGTGTGCATTGTATAGATAGAATATACACGGCTCAATAAAATGAAAGGAACTCAGTGACTTGGGTGTGAGACTATACTGACATATCCCTCCACCCGGCACAGCCAGCAAATAACAGAGCAAGTAACCCCGGGAGAATTGTTCTGTCAGAGATCTTGCTAGACCCGGGCATGGGGCAGAAGACCCAAGGTACATACCCCAGGGGTCTAGGCTGAGCAATGTCTATGGTGAACATCAAAATTTTACTGCCAGCTGAACCCCAGAATCTCCATAAACCCAGTCTAGAGACATAAATTGTGTCTGCAGCACAGAGAAGGAAGATTATCCGAGAGAAATACAGGACGGGGACACAGCTCAGGAAAGTAACCAGGGGATTACAGGCTGATATCACCCAGTCCCCGCCCTACTCTGGGCCAATCAGTGAGCAGTATGGGTGCAGGAATGGATTTAGTGTTAAAAGGCCGACCTGTGCTGATCTCTGTAGGAGTGTCCTCCTCTATAAATGTCCCCGTTATTCCATCCTCCTCCATAGACTGCTGATCATCCCTCACAAACGTCTCTTCTTCTGCTTTAACCTCAAATTCTATATCGATTGGATCTCCACTCTAAACCAAGAAAATAAGAGAGAATATCATCTGGAAGATATAAGCTTACATAAAAAACACACACATCCCCTCCACAAGTCCATGTTCTAGATACTCCATCCCACCAACCTTGTAACAGTGAGGGATGGTGTGACCTTCCTGTGTGGAATCCCGGGAATACAGAGGACGGGGACATCTCTCTGGTGGGTTCCTGGTATTAGGTGTCTCCATCATATCCTTGTGTCCTTCTGAAACCTCCTCCATCACTCCATACTCCTCATCCTCCTTTTTATACTCTTCTTTTACGACAATATTATCCTTGGGGTTTTCATTCTGAAAAATATAATAAAATATTAATTGTAAAAAAACACGATTGCTTATAAATCATAACTACCAATAATTATCAGACATCTACCTGATGATGGTGAGGGATGGTGTGACCTTCCTGTGTGGAATCCCGGGAATACAGAGGACGGGGACATCTCTCTGGTGGGTTTCTGTAGCTGGATGACTCCACCATGGTGTCCTGGTACAGATCTTTGTGTGCTTCCTCTATGACCCCATCCTCATCATCCTCCTCTTTTATCTCTTCTTTAACCTCAACTTTAGAATTTCTCAGGTTTCCACTCTGAATATATAATAAAAATGACATCAATGGTAACAATGCAGATAATGTACAGATCCTAATGATACTATCAGTGATTGTTGCTGTTGTGGAATTTTTCCTCAGGTACAAAATACCTGTTACCTGTTAGTCAGTGATACCAAATCAGACAATATATAGCTATATATATAATGAGATCAGACAAGACTCAAGATGGCTGAATCATAGTGACCTGATTTATTACAACATTGCTGGAGTTTAAATATACTCAAATATGGGTTTGTCATTACAATCTGACGTACAAGAAATGGGTTGTTATTAACATCTTTTATCCAATCAAAGTTAACAACTAATTATAGTAAGCATTATGTCAATCTAGATCGTGATTCTCTGTCATAAAGGGAAATTTCTTGGTGACACACAATAAAAGTTCCAAAGGGGCTTTTTAGAAGATATTATTGGCTTTGTGGTCAGCTGTCCAGACAGAGTTGATATTCTGAGAGATAAGGAATTTCCACTGTTTTGGTCATCTGATATATTCTTAGCCTTTGCAAGCTCAGTGACACATGTAAAGAAATCAAAGTAAAATGAGATTAACTCAAAAGACATTTTGTTTAAGATAACCATTCCAGATGCCAGTCAATGCATCCTGTAAAGGCCAATAAGGTATCCAGAAAATGCGAGATAGGTATGCCACGACATTCCTCATCTACCTGATGATGGTGAGGGATGGTGTGACCTTCCTGTGTGGAATCCCGGGAATACAGAGGACGGGGACATCTCTCTGGTGGGTTCCCATTACTGGAACCATCTGTAGGAAACACACACACACTGTCGGGGACCATAAACCAGGTGAAGACAGAAAATACAGTTAAAAAAAAAATCACACCTTTAATGAAATAGAAAAAAATAACAGTTCAGGAATGTAGTCAAAAACAGAAGCCGGGATTTGGATTCCAGAGCAGGTAATCAGAGGAGCCGGGGTCAAGAAACCAGAAGTCTGCATAGTCTGAAGCAAAAATCAGGAACAGGAATAGGAAGAGAAGTCAGCCAGGGCAAGTAATACACAGGAACACACTGGAGATCATAGACCAAGCAAGGGCAAGGAGGAAATTAGCTCAGCTGCTTCAAAAGCAAAAAAGGGGCTGGCTGTAGGCTGGACTAATGGGGCAGGAAATGGTAAACAGGTGAGTCATTGTGGTAACAAGTGGCTGGTAGTTACCCGACAGCTAAGCAGCTTCTGAACACTGAAAGAATAGAGCAGCTCGCTAACTATCAGGAGCCAAGCCCTGACAGTACCCTCTTCCCCAACAATCCCTCCCCCTTGGGGGAGCACCAGACTTGAAGGAAAAACGTATATGGAAAGCCTGGAGCAGGGCAGGAGCATTTACGTCCGAGGATGAAACCCAAGAGCGTTCCCCTGGACCGTAACCCCTCTGTGAACTGGATATCCTATGTGTCCACTAAACCTGCGGGAGTCAATGATACATTGTATCTCATCACGTAGTTGGCAACCTTAATCAGGCGAAGGCGTGGTACTGAGGTGGTATAGCAATAACACGTAAGGAAACATGGAATACGTTGTAAATACGAACGTTGGAAGGAAGATCTAATGCGTAGGCCACCATGTTAACCTTATAGAGTATGCGGAAAAGCCCAATATACAGAGGTGCCAGTTTTAGTGAGGGAACACAGAATCAGAGGTAATGGGAAGACAGCCAGACCCTCTCCCCCACTTGGTAGGAGGGTGAAAGTAGGCATAGGCGGTCAGCATGGTTTGTACCTCTCTCTGGAGTGTTGCAAGGATTCTTGGACCTGCACCCAAGTGGAACAGAGTTCCTGAAGATGTTGCTCTAACGCAGAAATGCCTTGGGGAACAGATGTATCAGGCAACATGGATGGCTGGAACTCATAGTTCACCATAAACTGAGATAATCAGGAGGCGGCATTGATTGTGCTATTGTGAGCAAACTCCACCCAAGGTAATAGGTCCCACCAGATGTTATGGTGTTCAGAAATATAGCAACGTAAGAATTGCTCCCAGGCTTGGTCGGCCCATTCTGCGACCCCATTGGACTGTGGGTGATATGCAGAGGAGAAGGAAAGCGGAACTCCCAACTGTGTACAAAAGGCTCACCAAAACTTGCATGACACCATCTGGCTACCCCTGTCCGAGATGATAACTTTAGGTAACCCATGTAACTGAAAGAACTCTCCAGTGAAAATGGATGCCAGTTCCTTGGACACAGGCAACTTCTTTAGCGGAATGCAATGTGACATTTTGAAAAACGGTCAACTGCCATAAGAATAACTGTGTTGCTATGCGAGTTGCGTAAATCCATAATAAAATCAATAGACAAGTGGATCCAAGGCCTCTCTGCACTGCGTATGGGTTGAAGGAGGCCCACTGGAAGGTGTCGTGGTGTTTTATTCTGAGCACACACAGGACAAGCGGCTACAAAGCTGATTTCATGAGCACGGAGACTAGGCCACCAGCATTGTTGAGACATAGGCCTTAGGTCTCAACAATATGTCCATACGCCATTGATTTTTTCCTGGGTGCCCAGCTGTCTTAGGTGAATGGTAGGTCTGGAGGAAAATCGTGCGGAGATTCTCGGGGACAAAGCAGCAGTCATGAGGTTTTCCAGGAGGAAAATGGATCTGAGAGGGCATCATTCTCTCACCCAAAGGTGAAGTGAGACTAGAAAAAAAAAGACAAAATGCAGTCCGAAGGTATCACAGGAGTGGGAACAGACTCCATTTTGGAAGAGGAGGAAAACTGTGGCAATAAGGCATCTGCTCTTATATTCTTTGTATCAGGTAAGAATGAGACTATGTAATTGAAGCTTCACATAAAAAGGTCCCACTGAGCCCTTCCAGGAGATAAACGTCTAGCCTCAGACAAGAATGAAAGATTCTTATGGTCAGTCAAAACTGGGATCAGTCATCATATTGGGGGATTTCAATTATCCCGACATTGACTGGGAAGAGGGGACTACACACTCACAGAAGGCCCGTCTATTCATGGAAACCTTACAGGACAACTACATGTCACAGTTGGTGGATTCTCCGACTAGGGAAAACGCAGTCCTGGATCAATTGATTACTAATGATCCAGATCTAATCTCGGAGGTAGGAGTCCAGGACAACCTGGGCTCTAGCGATCACAGGATGATCACATTTAGTATAAATAACAATATAACAAGACAAGTGGGGAACATAAGAACCCTAAACTTCAGAAGGGCAGACTTTCCAAAATTGTACTCATTGATGGAAAGGGTAAACTGGGACCAAACCCTGGGATCCCTGACCACAGAGGAAAAATGGGAATGCTTTAGGAACATATTAAACAAATGCATCCTGCAGTGCATTCCTGTGGGAAATAAATTTAGAAGAGACAAAGCCATACTTGGTTGGCTAAACCGTAGCGTTAAAAAACTTATTAGGGGAAAAAAATGGCCTTCAAGAAATATAAATCAGAGGGCACAGTATCGGATTTCGAGCAATACAAGAGGGCAAATAAGAAAAGTAAATACGAAATCAAAATGGCTAAAATCAACTTTGAGAGACAAATAGCGGAGGATAGTAAAAAGAACCCAAAGAAATTCTTTAAATATATCAACAGCAAAAAAACTAAGGCAGAGCATATTGCACACATAATTAACGAAGATGGGAGGATGGTTACAGAGGACACTGAAAAAGCAACCGTGTTGAATGCTTTTTTCTCATCAGTTTTTACACATAAAAAGGAGGGGTACACTGACCATGACGGTATGGGGTACACTGACCATGACTGTATGGGGTACACTGACCATGACTGTATGGTTAGTAGTAATACACAGGACTTGCCGCTATGGCTAACAGAGGGTGAAATCAGGGAAAGGCTGGATAAACTGAACACAAACAAATCACCAGGCCCGGATGGTGTACATCCGAGAGTACTCAAGGAACTCAGTAAGGTTATATCTAGACCACTGTTCCTGATCTTTGCTGATAGTATTAGGACAGGAGATGTACCAGGGGATTGGAGGAAAGCTAACGTGATACCGATATTCAAAAAGGGCAGAGGCATGTCCCAGGTAATTATAGGCCTGTCAGTCTGACATCGATAGTATGTAAACTTCTGGAGGGGATGATAAGGGACTATATCGTAGAGTTTGCTAAAGACAACAACATCATCAGCAGTAATCAGCACGGGTTTACAAATGGGCGTTCTTGTCAAACCAATCTCTTAACATTCTACGAGGAGGTGAGCTGTGAGCTAGATAGGGGCAGACCAGTGGATGTGGTGTACTTGGATTTTGCTAAGGCGTTTGATACAGTTCCCCACAAGCGCCTAATTTATAAAATAAGGTCTGCAGGTATCGACCGCAGGGTTTGCTCTTGGATACGGAATTGGCTAAAAGGGCGTGTCCAAAGGGTGGTAATAAATAGCGCATCCTCAGACTGTACTTAGACTGGTCTGAGGTGGTAAGTGGGGTCTCCCAAGGCTCAGTCCTGGGACCAACCTTGTTCAATTTATTCATAAACAGCATTGAGGTCGGGATCAGTAGTTCTATATTAGTTTTTCCAGATGACACAAAATTGGGCAGGGCAATAACTGCACAGCATGAAGCAGATATCCTACAAAATGACCTGGACAAAATAACAGAGTGGGCAACGACATGGCAAATGAGGTTTAATGTGGAGAAGTGTAAGGTTTTGCACTTGGGGACTAAAAACATAAAAGCACAATACACGCTAGGGGGGGAACCCTTGGGGGAATCAAAAATGGAGAAAGATCTGGGAGTCTTGGTAGAGGATAGACTAGGCAATAGCATGCAATATCAAGCGGCAGCTGCCAAAGCCAGCAGAATATTAGCATGCATAAAGAAAGGTATGTATTCCAGAGATAAAACTATAATCCTTCCACTTTATAAAACTCTGGTCCGACCTCATCTGGAGTATTCTGTCCAGTTCTGGTCGCCAGTCCTCAGGAGGGATGTGTTGGAGCTGGAGAGGATCCAGAGAAGGGCAACTAAACTGATTAGGGGATTGGAGGACCTTAATTATGAAGAGCGTCTGCAATCGCTTGATTTATTCTCCCTGGAGAAGAGACGCCTGAAAGGGGGCCATGATAGCCATTTATAAATATCTCAATGGTGATCTCAGCATAGAAAAAAAGCTATTCAGTAGTAGAGTGTGCATGAGGACTCGAGGACATACATTGCAATTAGAGGAGAAGCGTTTTAACCTCAGGCAACGAGGGGGGTTCTTTACTGTTAGAGCTACAAGATTGTGGAATTCTCTACCACAAGAGGTGGTTTCTGCGGGAAGTATGGTGGCTTTCAAAAGACTCTTAGACGTACATCTCAAGGATCAGAACATTCAGGGGAATGTGAGATGATTACGGCCACACACACCTACACAGGTTGAACTGGATGGACTATTGTCTTTATTCAACCTCAACTACTATGTAACTATGTAAAATGAGGACCAGCACAGTAGTACCCTTGATGAGATGCCTCCCTTCTTTAAGAGTTAAAATTATGGCTAAGAATTCTCTATCCCCAGTTTCAGAATTTCATTCTGCTAGAGACAATTTTTTAAGAAAAGTAGCCACAAGGATGGATAGAACTCTCAGGGGTAGGAGGTTGAGACAGGAAAGCGCCTACTCCAGTCTCAGATTCATCAAATTCAAGAATGAAGGGTAACATGGGATTGGGATGTTCCAACACTGGAACTGCAGCAAAAGTGGCCTTGAGGGATTCAAAGGTTTTAATGGATTCCGGGGACCAATTCTGTGGGTTTCCCTCTTTTCTGGTCATACAGTATCAGTCTGGGGTTTGACCAGAAAAGAGAAGTTTCTCATAAATTTCTGATAATAATTGGCAAAGCCAAGAAAATGTTGTAGCGCACGTAGACCTATGGGCCGAAGCCACTTTAAGACTGCAGATGGCTTCTCTGGGTCCATCGAAAACCTGGCAGCACAAATGACATAACCCAAAAATTGAACCTGTTCATGGAACTCGCACTTTTCCAACTTACAATAGAGGTTGCTTTCTCTCAACCTCTGTAGCACACGGGAGAGACATCTGTGTGGAGGTTCTCTAGGGATTTAGAATATATGAGAATATCACCCAGGTAAACCACCACACATTATGGCAGCATATCTCAGGGGACATTGTTAATAAAGTCCTGGAAAACTGCAGGAGCGTTGCAGAGACCAAAAAGGCATTACGAGGTATTCGTAGTGTCCGGTCCTAGTATTAAATTTCCATTCGTGGCCCTCATTAATCCTCACAAGATTGTATGCCCCTCGCAAATCAAGCTTAGTGAAGACCATTGTTCCCTTGAGGCAGTCAAATAATTCCGTTATCAATGGGATCGGATAAGTATTTTTAACAGTAATGCGAATGAGACCTCTATAATCGATACAGAGACTCAGTTCACCACTCTTTTTTTTCCCACAAAGAAAAAGTCGGCACTGGAAGGAGAAGAGGATTTGAGGTGAACCCCTGGGATAGTTAAATCGCAGCATACTTCTCCATTGCCTTCTCCTCTGAGACAGACAGCAGGTAAACCCGGCCACGGGGAGGAATGGCACCGGGGTTGAAGGTCAACTGTGCACTCAAAAGGCCGATGTGCCAAAATAGCGGCCTGACCTTTGTCAAAGACATCACAGAATTCATGGTACTCTTCTGGCAATAAAGAGACTGAAGACGTGCACATGATCTTAATCACTTTCTAAAAAGATGTATTAGTGCATTGTGGGGACCATGACAAAACCTCAGCATTACAGCAATTAAAAGAGGGATTGGGCCTCTGTAACCAAGGATAACCAATAACAACTGGGTAATGAGGTAAGGAAATGACTAGGAATTTGAAATATTTCATGGTGAAGAGCCCCTAACAGCCATGGTCAAGGGAGTGGTTTCATGGGTCACATGGGCAGGCTGTAGAGGTCTCCCATCAAAAGCCTCAATGGTAAGTGGGGAGGCACGAGGCTGCAGTGGTATTGAGTGCTTCAACAGAAAGTGCAGTTAAAATCACACCTTTAAGTAAATAGCAAAAATAACAGTTCAGGAACGTAGTAAAAAACAGAAGCTGGGGTTTGAATGCCAGAACAGGTAATCAGAGGAGCAAGGATCAGGAAACCATAAGTCAGCGTAGTCAGGCGAAACAAATCAGGAACAGGTATCGGAAGAGAAGTCAGCCACGGCAAGTCATACACAGGAACACACTGGAGAGCATAGACCACGCAAGGGCAAGGAGGAAATGAGCTAAGCTACTTAAATAGCAAAATGGGGTTGGCTGTTGCCTGGACTAATGAGGCAGATAATGGTAACCAGGTGAGTCACTGTGGTAACGAGCGGCTGGTAATTAAATCGACAGCTAAGCAAGTTCTGAGCTCTGAAAGAAAAGAGCTGCAGGAGCCCAGCCCTGACACACACTGACTGAATACATTGTTTCTATGTGTTTATCAGATGATGGGGGATCTAGGTGGAGCCTCCGTACTGCTCTCTCCTTTACAATAAAGTCTCCTCTTACCCGGTGATGTGAGGGGCGGCTGATTCTCCATCATGACGTCCTTGTAGAGATCCTTGTGTCCTTCTAAATACTCCCACTCCTCCATGGAGAAATAGACAGTGACATCCTGACACCTTATAGGAACCTGACACACACAATGATACAGTCACCATCCAGACACATCCCTTGTCTGTTACTGGATAATGTCCCAGAATTCCCAGCACCGCTCACCTCTCCTGTCAGCAGCTCCATCATCTTCTTGGTGACTTCTAGAATCTTCTCCATGTTGTGTCTCTCAGGTTTTAGGGAGTCACATGGAGGCACTGTGATAGTCATATGATCACCTGACTTCAGAAGAGGAAATCTCTGTATTGGAGAACCAATAGGAATGTGATGTTAGAATCCCAGAATCCTCCTCACCTCTTCGGTCAGGTCTGTGTTTTATCAATAGAGATAAGAGTGATGTCATGTGACCTCCCAGAATCCTCCTCACCTCTCCGGTCAGCAGGTAGATGATCTCCAGGGTGAGGTTTAGTATCTTCTCAGTCATGTGACTCCGGACCTCCTTCATCCTCAATCGTTCTGTCACTCGATCTATACAGGTTTCTGTCTAGACAGGTAAGGATAAAAATATATATGTAAGAGGAGGAATTTTCTGACCCTGAAGGGGTTAATCTAGGTTTCCACACTATATATGTGTGTATCATCATCTGCTGGAGATAAAAGAGGTCACAGTGACTATGGAGGAAGAGGTTGGACATGACGGGGGGGGGGGGGGGTTACTGGATGTAAATAGAGAATAAGATCTTATTACCTCATCTTCTGCCTCTTCCGGCAACGTCTCCTCTCTATTTCCTCCTTACTCATCTTTCACCCGGAACTTCCTATTAATACCTGACATCACTTCCTGTCTGGGTAGAAGTGAGATCACCATCTTGTGGAGCTCAGAGGAACTGCAGTCCCGAGAAACGTCTCATAGTGTGAACACGGCCTTGTGCTGTGTGTGTATGTACTGTATATCTTTATAGATGGGGTCATCTCCACTCCCACCAGGGGGGGGGGGGAAGCGGTGGAGTATATTACTGCCTAATGCCATCACACGCTCATCCCCCCCTCAGATTAACAGTTTGGTTTTTATTTCCCGGTTGACCTCACACATGCTCCAATGACAACTCATATGGCTAAGCTCATGAAGACCACAACAAGCAAATAGGTGGCCCATTATCAGGGCTTGTTTTCTCAGAGAATAGGTACAGAAACTCACCTTTTCTCTCCCTCTACCCACCTCTGAGCACCATTCCTTGGTTCCACCCCCCTACCCACCTCCGAGCACCATTCCTTGGTTCCACCTCCAAGCACCATTCCTTGGTTCCACCCTCTACCCACCTCCGAGCACCATTCCTTGTTTCCACTCTTTACCCACCTCCCACCACCATTCCTTGGTTCCACCCTCTACCCACCTCCGAGAACCATTGCTTGGTTCCACTCTTCACCCACCTCCCAGTACCATTCCTTGGTTCCACCCTCTACTAGGGATGGCCCTGCGGTTCACCCGGCGGTCGGTTTGCGGCTAATTTTTCTTTTTCGCAGTCCGCCAATTTTGTGAACACATGGCGTTGTTCTCAGCGGCCATATTAGTTTACATTGGGGAGAACTTTGACCCATGACACAGCCGTCAGGTGGAATGGGACAGCCAATTGAAACATTTCAGCACATGGACATGCACCCTACTATATAAATAGATCAGAGCTGGTGGCCATTTCACATTCTGCTTTTTGTCAGCGTAGGGAGAGGTTGGCGAGTGCATCAGGGACAGATTGCCAGTGACACAAATAGCTCTGTTAAGATCCACAAAAGTCCTTTTCAGGGCTGGTATTTGGTATAGGTGTACAGTCTTTTTTCAGCGTAGCGAGAGGTTTGCTGTGTGCACCAGGGACAGATCGTCAGTAACACAAATCGCTCTGTTAAGGTCCACAAAAGTCATTTTAAGGGCTGTTATTTGGTATAGGTGTACAGTGCACTATATAGGGGTGTAATCCACGTATAATATACTTTGTAATATAGAAAGCATATTATAGTGGATTTGTATTGTGCACTGTGCAGCATTGTGACTGGTGTGGTGACTGAGCGTTGCTGCAGCAATACTACAAACAGTGACAAAAGCACTTTTAATGTATTATAACTGCTGTGATATTT
Organism: Pelophylax lessonae; assembly: GCF_965119305.1. Lineage (NCBI taxonomy): Eukaryota > Metazoa > Chordata > Amphibia > Anura > Ranidae > Pelophylax > Pelophylax lessonae. Next base: position 21,258 of record NW_028119794.1, read on the forward strand.
TTATCATTATTATTTATTATTATTTTTGAGTTTCTTATGTATTTTTACTACAATTTATATGGGTGTGATCTTGTAGTATTTTTATATATGTGTGCTGTTTCTGTATATGTTAGATATGGGCTATTCCATGTATACATATATTGATTTATTTTTTTATATGTTATTCATGATTTCTGATGTCATGTGCTATGTGCTCAATTGCTGATATTGTATTATGTGGTATATGCGGTTGGTAACGCTCTGCAGACCTAATATCGGCATAGGGGAGACCCTTAAAATAATGCTTCAATTATGGTAATTGCTACTATTGAGCTGGATTTTTATATGAGCATCTGTGTGTCCGCTGTATGTCAGGCTGGGCATTTCCGGCGCTGTTCAATTCTTTTACAGTGTCACGGCCTCTGTCCTCATGCAGAGGATATACGTAATCTGGATGTGTTTGTTTACTTCCGCCTTTGGAAGTGTTGGTTGTCTTCCGGCCGGCTTACCGCTATTCCGATTGGTCGCGGTGCGTTCCAGCGGAGGTATTTAGATGGTGGATGGCGACGTCTGGTCGCGCCCCCAGTTGAAGTCGGAAATTACGAAACGTGTTGGGGCGTGACCAGACGACGCATCCGACATCACGTGGTACGGTAGAGGACCCACCCGGAAGTATCGGGGTTGGCGTGGAGTCAACCCAGGAGACTACACGAGTGAGGATCCTTGCCTGGCCGCTTTGTGTTACTACATAGAAGCCTGACTTTTTCCTACCAATGTGAGTGCAATTCTTTTTTAATAAAGCTGAGTTTTATAGTACTTCACTATTGGAGTCATTTTGCCTTACATGTGATCATTATGCTGAGTGGAGTCTGTGGAAAGGAGGTCTGATTTAGTGTGTACAGCGGGGATACATCAAGGTCGTTTGTTTACACCCATCATCAATATCTTTGATACCTGCTCATTGTGCTCTTGTGTGAGAACACCTGAGCCACTCTATCTGGTGAGTTGCCACTTCTACTGACCCCTTGGTGTGACACTTGGTGGTGGTTGAAAAGGTGATCCATTAGTAACATCACTCATTCCTGGACGGTCTATGGACTTTTAAAGGACTTTCTTACCCTCATTAGAGTGTTTTAGCAACACCCTTTATTTATGGTTGTATTGTTTTATGCATTTCTTAAGTCATATCTGAGTGACTTTTTGCGCTACTATTCTTTTTATTTATGGTGTGATAGACCAGTGGCCCCCCAATACCACATATTGAAGTGGGGTGTTATTGAACAGTATACTTTTCTAAGAGTGTATTGTAGTCCTGCAAAAATGTGGCCTCTTTTGCTGTGTTAACTGTGCTACACACAGTGACAACAGTTACTGGCCAATTATTTGTAGAACTGGTGTGATAAACCTGTGGCCCCCCAATACCACAGATTGAAGCAGGGTGTTATATACTTTTTTCCAGATATACTGCGATTCTCTAGAGACTTTTGTCACAGGGTAATTTAAAAAATGACAGGCAGAGGAAGAGGCAGGCCCTTACGCAGGGGTGTTAGGGGTAGGGCAGGAGCAGTAGGCCGGAGCCAAAGTGTGAAGTTTCAGAAGATGCGTTCAATTATGACAAAGGACGCACCAGACTTGGTTGAGTGGGTCACACAGCCTTCCTCTTCTGCACCCTCCTCATCCTCTCTATCTGCACCCTCTTCACTCTCTGCTGTGTGCACCCCCAAAGACACCACCACAAACACCACCACCACCACCATATACCCTCCGCTTGAGTCACTGGAATATTTTTCCGATCCATCACAAGACATTTGCGATGCGCAGCCATTGTTGGCATCGGATCAGGAAGAGGAGGTAGCAACAGCCGCCACTCAGCAGTCTGACGACAGTACCCAGATCAGACCAAGGAGGTTGGTCCCTGCTGTTGCTGCCTACACCAAGATCTCGAATGTTAGTGGTGGGGAAGGTGACGTGGATGATGATGTGTCTATGGACGTCACGTGGGTGGCCACAAGAGAGGAAGAGGAGGGGAGTTCAGAGGGAGAGACAGACCAGCGGATAGGGAGGAGAGGCAGGAGGAACTTGCATTGCACTAGAGGTACAAAGCAGACTGCAAATGTATCAGGAGCGAGCCATCAACCATGTACAGTCACATCGGGCGCTCCCAGGACGCCGACACATGGCTCTGCAGTGTGTGCTTTTTTTCATGGCTCCGTTGCTGACAACAGTGTTGCCATCTGCAGCCTTTTCAGTCAGCGCATAAGTCGCGGTAAGCCCAACACTCACCTAGGGATGACCGTCTTAAGAAGGCACCTGAACTCCCATCATCAAGCCCAGTGGGAGCAACACCGTCAGAACCCACAAAGCCAAACTCCAGGCTCTCACCATCCAGCCTCTTCTCCTTCTCCTCACAATTGTCCTCCACTCCACCTTCCATGATGTCGTCACGTTGTTCTGGAAAAAGGCAGGCTTCTGTGGACCAAATGTTGGAGCAGGAAAAAATGATGACGCTGGATAACCCTCATGCCCAACGTTTGACTGCTGGCTTGTTGGAACTGATAGCCCGCCAACTACTGCCATATCAACTGGTGGACCCGGAGGCCTTTCGTAAATTTGTGGCCATTGGAACACCACAATGGAAGGTCCCAGGCAATATTTCTCGCAGAAGGGCATTCCAGAGCTGTATGGCCGTGTTCAGCGGCAAGTGAATGTATCTCTGGCACACAGTGTTGATGCCAAGATACATCTGACCACAGACACATGGTCTAGCAAACACAGGCAGGGAAGGTATATCACTTTTACTGCCCAGTGGGTGAACCTTCTGACGGCCGTCAAGCATGTAACCTGTGGCACCCGTGTAGATTTAGTTGTACCGCCACGGATTGCATGCAGGCCTGCCTCTTCTCCTCCTCCATCCTCCCTCTCCTCCTCGGCTGACTCCTCCTTTTCCTCTTCTACCGTCTCTTCCGCTGCGCCGTCCAAGATCCCCAGAACCTATTCCACATGCCAGGCGAGACTTTGCCATGCTGTGCTGCGTCTGTTGTGCCTGGAAGCCAAGAGCCACACTGGTCCTGCAGTCCTTTCAGCTTTGCGTTCAGAGGCAGATCAGTGGCTGACACCGCTGAATTTGACAGTAGGTAAATTGGTGTGCGACAACGGCGCTAATCTGCTGAGCGCGCTGAAACAGGGCAAAATAACACACGTGCCATGCATGGCACACGTCCTGAACTTGGTAGTGCAGTGATTCGTTGCCAAATACCCTGGGGTCCAGGACATCTTGCGGCAGGCCAGGAAAATCTCAGACCATTTGAGAAGATATTACACAGCCATGGCTCGCCTTGCTGCCATTCAGCGGTGACACAACCTGCCCGTCAGGCATCTTATTTGTGACTACCAGACCCAATGGAACTCAACATTGCATATGCTCGATAGGCTGCTCCAGCAGAAACGTGCAGTTAACGACTACCTGTACGAACTCTGCGGCAAGACAGGTTCTGGGGTGCTTGGGTTTTTTTCACCTTGCCAGTGGCTGCTCATGCAGGACGCATGCAGACTTCTGCGGCCATTCGATGAGATCACCAAACTGGTCAGTCACGGCCAGGGCGCCATCAGTGACATCGTACCTTACGCCTTCTTTCTGGAGCGTGCATTGCGTGGTGTCATTGATCAAGCCGTCGAGGAGCAGGAAGATGAGGAAGTTGCAATGTTGGATGAATTCCCAGGGGGTGCTACTCCATCTGAGACAAGTCAACAACAGGAGTCTTAAGAAGAGTCAGAGGAGGATGGTGCCGGGGTTGATGAGGAGGAGCAAGAGTAGCATGCTTTAAACCTTTCTGGGATCCCTGGTGTTATCCGTGAATGGGGGAGGAGAACGAGAACGACATTATCCTGGATGATGAGCTGGAGCCAGGCCACTACACCGCTTCCAGTTTAGTGCGAATGGGGGCCTTCATGCTCCAGTGTTTTAAGGGGGACCCCCGTATAAAAAGCATAAAGGGCAAGGACCAGTACTGACTGGCAACATACTTAGACCCCCGGTACAAACAAAAAATGGCGAAAATGTTACCACCATCACAGAGGGCGGTCAGAATGCAGCACTTCCAGGCCTTGCTGCGAGAAATGCTGCATTCTGCTTTTCCGTGCGCTGGCAGAGGAATTTCCAGTCACAGAGAGACAGTTGCAGGTAGCAATCCAACAGCGCCTGCAAGAGGGCGGTGAAGATGAAGATGTCTTGGTCACTTCAGATATGAGATCCTTCTTTCAGCCGACCCATCGACAGCTGTACTCCGGATCCAGCATCAGGGAACGCCTATACCGACAGGTGTCCAACTACATTGGGTTAACGGCCGATGTGGACACTCTGAGGAGTGATGAACCCCTGGACTACTGGGTGGGCAGGCTTGACCTCTGGCCAGAGCTTGCACAATTTGCAATGTAACTGTTGTCTTGCCTGTCGTCCAGTGTCCTGTCCGAAAGGACGCTCAGCGCAGCAGGGGGGATCGTGACTGATAAGCGCACTCGCCTAGCTCATGACAGTGTAGACTACCTCACATTTATAAAAATTAATGAGGCATGGATCTCAGAGGAATTCAACACATGTGACCAGCAGACCATGTTTCATTGAAATTCCTCATGACAGGCCACAAATATCCGCCAGACCGCCATCCACCCACAACAATTCCTGGTCCTTGACTTCGCTACATACAGCGGCATAAAAGGCATTTCATGTCCATTGAATGCCTAATTTTTGGGGCCTTTCATGGCCGACAATTATTTTTTCTGTTAATGCCTAATGAACCTTCAGGTCACAGAATACAACATTCTTTGCTGTCAGGTAAACCCATGTGGGCTAATTTTTGGGGCCTATAGTGGCCGACACTTACTTCTTTATCCTGTGAATGCCTAATGAACCTCCAGCCACCAAATATTATGTTCTTTGCTGTCAGGTAAACCCATGTGGACTAATTTTTGGGGCCTATACTGGCCGACACTTACTTCTTTATCCTGTGAATGCCTAATTTTTCAGACTGGAATTGAAAATCAATGGGTCTGTAAACGTTCCGCTAAATTATGGAATGGATGCGGACCCATTTTACAGATGTGTGAATGGACCCTATACCGTATGTATTTGACATGTATTTACTGGCTGCTGTCAGTTCTGGCTGATTTATGAAAAAAAACAAAACATTTTTTTTGCTGTAAAAAAAAAAAAATTAGGGCAACTTTTCCAATTGCAATACTGCTGTTATGGCATTGTCCATGTGCCGCTAGTAAGTCTTTTGTGGCTGCAAATATGACCTAAAGGTTTTTAAAGTTCGCCTCCCGCCCCGGCCAATGCTCGTCCATCCCTACCCTCTACCCACCTCCGAGCACCATTTCTTGGTTCCACCTCCTACCTACCTCCACGCACCATTCCTTGCTTCCAACCTCTACCCACCTCTGAGCACTAATTCCTTGGTCCTCGGAGGAATGGGTGGCACAATCGGAAAAAGACCAGTAAGCAACCTCTCCCCCAGAATTCAAGCTCTTTCCTGCCTTTTTGGATGAGGACTCTCTTTCTCTCTTCAATGCTTTCTGGACTCCGAGTCAGAACTACAGGAGCAAACTTCTTTGGAATTAGACACTGACTCTAGAACTGCAGTTTTCTTTCATTCGGCAGACATTTACTCTAAAGCAGGAGGCTGGACTAAATGCAGCTCATTGCTATCAAAGGAGGCTAGCCCTTAAAGGATACAGTTTAAACTCTTGCAATGCAGACAAGAATGTCCAACTTGCAGAATTATTATTTAGGATAGAATCAATATTCTTCATCCCAACTTCCATTGCATTGGAAGAGAGGCAAGGGTTAAGGCAGGTTCACAGGCTACAACTGCAGACAGATATACCCCTTAGGGACAAGTCCAACACAAAGTTACCACCAGAAGACCCTAAACCCCCCAAAGGACCAACCTAATCATCATTAATGAGTATACCCCTGAAGGACACAGCATCCCCCAATGGCAACTCCATGTATATGGCTAAGCTCATGAAGGCCACGTTAACCAAATAGGTGACTCATTATGCTGGAAAACCTATTCAAGTGCCTAATCTGACATCCTGCAGTACAGGTAGAAGTGTTCTGGTTTGGGTTTGAACTGAGCAACCCAGTGCTGCAAGGTGATGACCACTAAGACATTCTGGTGCACTGTCCTTCTGTTCAATTTGCACCACTCTTCTAGCATGAGCTTCTAGCTTAAACATCATAGGGAAAAAGACAACTCACTCCTTTTCAAGTGCTAAAAGTACTTGCATTGCAGGTACCTCTGCAGGAAGGGAGGTACACAAATCTGCTTATAGACCATCCTCATCTTCCTTTTAGGAATTGTTTGAAGAGGATTAAATTGGTCAGTTGACTGGTCCTGCAAGGGAAAAGCTTGACATGGTCAGAGTTGAGACTCCTTGCACAGGGAGAGATGTAACAGACTCCTTTACAGTGTCTTGACTACCTGTGGCAACCTGTTGGTAGGGGTCACCCTCCTCCCTGGATGTCTGAACAAAGCAGGAAATTTATACAGGGTTTTGCCTGTCAAGCACCAAAGGCCCAGTCTACGGTGTGCATAATACATGCAGATCTGGAGAGGCTTAATAGAAAGTGTCCATTAGTCAGCTTCCCATACACCAGCTTTATGAGGCCTGCAGAAGGGCTGACAATCCAGGAACAGTATCAGTAAGGAAGACGCTGCCCCACTCCAGCTATGACCTGTATAGAGCAGCCACAGCATAGAGGGATTAGGCTGCAGCGGAACAAAGACCTGTCACACTAAGAAATAAATCCATGATAAACAGACACGGTGCAAAGGAGAACTCCATATTGTTAGGAAAAAAAATATTATATTATACCATATATAATTGCTACTCTAGTAATTTATTTAAAAAAAAAAAAAATCGCAATTCAAACTACGGCTGCTAAAGTCTCCTAAGCGGTCATAAAAGACAGTGTAACAGTTGTTTGTTTGCTAGGTGAGAAAAACCCATAAGGGGTTAATTACTGCTAAAGGAATACTGACACTGCAGCTTCTCACATCAGAGCACCATCCCAGCAGGTGAATAATCAAACAGACCCTGCCATACAGATGTAGAGCCCTCCTAGGTAGGTGCTAGAATGAGTGGATATAGTTTTTGGTTTCTCTGCCTAACAGGGACACCGCTCATGCTGTCTTCATAATTCACACTGATCCAATAGCCATGGAGTATATTGGACAGTGGATGGAAGCCTGGCAGATGAGAGCATGGATGTCTGTACAGCCCTGGCCAATTAGAAGGGGATGTGCCCCAAGGCCTGCTGGGTACCTGCGTTTATATCTGAAGAGCACATGGGCTCGTAGTCCAGTCCAGTCTACCTCTAGGAAGAGAGGTCTAGGTGGGGAGGGGGATGCTGCCTCTCCCTTGAAGAGGCTGCCATGCGGCCTTGGGTGGGCAACCTGAGGGCCTAAAACATTGAATTTGCAACCCCATTGGTCCTTACGAGAGCTGACTGAGGGAGGATGTCTGCGGATCCTGTCTGGTACTTCTGAGGAAGACTGGTGTGTGTGCTCCAAGAGCCTTGTGAGTATAGACCCCCCACAGGGGATCATTGGGACTTGTGCTGTTGGATCCTCCTCTGGGTGCTAGAAGTCAGTTACTGGGTGCAAGCTAAAGGAGACACTGGCTAGTGTCTTGAAGAGGCAAGGTTCACTGAGTTCCTTCAGCTACAAAGGGACTTGTTCATCCCATACAGGTGCTTTATGGTCCTGCAGATGATCTGCGATACAGTTCTATTGAGAGAGTTGTCCTTACCTGTGAACAGTTATTTGGAGTATCCTACTAAATCCCTTCTCTTATCCAAAAAAATGAGAAACTACAGATGATCACAAGGAACCACTGTCATATGTGTGGACTTTAAGGGCACAGCATGAGACAGATAACAACTACATGGATTTATCCTAAAATAACATTTATTGATTTATCTAAAACCAGATTTTAATAAAATGAGGAAACTGGCCCCAAACTGAGTTCAGCTCGTACACAGGAGATCAATGTCTCCTACTAATTTCACTCATGTACATCATACATATATAAGGATAAGTTGGTATATATCATAAGGTTCGTGTAGGTATAGATATTTCCTCTGTTCATTGGTCAATGCGTTTCGCACAAGGCTTCTTCAGGACCATGAAGATGTACAGACAGTTTTCTCTTATAAACAGACTCGATATTAGTGTTTCATACACATAGAACATAATCTGTATTGATGTACATCATAATAAATACAAACATGACTTACTAGCACACGGCCTTCCTTCCAACCCCCAACAAGTTAACCCGACCTGGGGCGGACACAGGGGGGAAAATTGGACCAAAATGTAAAATGTGTTGTATATATATGTATCTGTCCTGATGATCCTAGGTACAAGATAGAATATATATGTGTAGTAGTGTGAGGAGTAATTACATTCTCTATTCTATATCTATTGTGACAGGAAGTCAGGTAAATCTGTGGATGTTGTCACAGACAGGAGATACATGTCTGCTTGGTTTAGACCAGGGGTCTGCAACCTTTAAGACATAAAGAGCCACTTGGACCCGTTTCCGAAGGAAAAAAAAAACAGGGAGCCGCAAAACCTACAAAAACCTACTGGGGGGTCGAAAACAGGGACGTAATTAGAAATCACAGGGCCCCATAGCAAAATTTGCTATGCCCAATGATCATACCCCAATGCAGAGACCAGCATACATGCCCCCTTTCAATGCAGTGACCAGCATACATGCCCCCTTTCAATGCAGTGACCAGCGTACATGCCCCTTTCAATGTAGTGACCAGCATACATGCCCCCTTACAATGCAGTGACCAGCATACATGCCCTCTTTCAATGCAGAGACCAGCGTGCGTGCGTGCCCCCTTCAAAGCAGTGTATGGGTCCCCCCCCGAGGCATCACTTCACTTGCCTCACACTGGTGCCTGGCGTGCTGCTGCTGACGTCTTCTTCGTCCTGCATGCGCGCCGCTGCCCTCCTCTCCGACAGCAGACGGGAAGGTGACGTCGGGACAGTGCGTGACTAACGCACGCACCGCCCCCCACGCGATGTCACAGCCAGGACAGCACCACAGTGGGGAGTGTTGGGGGAGTGTCAGGACGCACAGTGCGCCTCCTCCTCCTCACGCTATCATCCGCCCCAGAGCCGCGGCAAAGGTTCAAAAGAGCCGCATGCGGCTCCGGAGCCGTGGGTTGCAGACCTATGGTTTAGACAATTCACAAATTACTATAGGGTGTCGGCTGCAAAGACAGCAGGAAGGTGTAAAGAAGTTGAAAGCCATTCAGCTATTCAGAATGAGGAAATTAAGGCCTCTATAATCTGTCCAAAGGAAGTCTATTGATTGCTGCCTCCTGACGCTGTGTGAGATGGGGAGAGGAGGATAGTCAGGTGTGTGCCTCCCGACGCTGTGTGAGCATGGGAGAAGGATTGCTGCCTCCTCACGCTGTGTGAGCTGGGGAGAGGAGGACAGTCAGATGTGTGCCTCCCGACGCTGTGTGAGCATGGGAGAAGGAATGCCCCCTGAAGCTGTGTGAGCATGGGGAAGACCTCCTGGAGCGATGTGCGCTGAGGAGGGTAAAAAGTGTGAAGACTTCTCAAGGTGAGAAATTGAACTATTTCTATGTGAAGAGTGTGAAGAGAAAAACCAATGGATGTTTTCTATGTGAAAGGAAAGTCCAATGAACATGTGCTGTGTGAAGAGAAAAGGGACATTCTCTATGTGAAGAGATAATAAATGGACTATTGATAGTCTGCTGTATGATCAGCCAAGTCTGCCTAACAGTAGGTTGAGGACAGACTCCGTAGGTAGGTTCCAGTGTGTGAAGGTAGCTGCCCACAGTGGCAAGGATTTATTTTGTCTTTTATTTTATTTTGGATGTTTTTGACGCTTGCACTTGTGTGAAGAAAAATTGCAAGAATAAACCAAACTGTTGTTTGCAACCACTTCTCGGCTATCTCCCTGTGTAACTAACCCCCCAAAGGGGTCATCCACACCCGCCACCGAGTTAATCCCCTCACACTATTCATACAGAAAGGAGGAAGGATAATCACCTTATGAGGATAGCAGGTTGGTATACACCGGATGGAGTTTATACTCCCATAATATGTGGGTGTCTCTCTCTATAGGGGTCACCTAGGTATATGATCAAAGCCCATCTTGTTTATGACTCATAGTTAGTGTACTCTTATCTTTAATAATGTAGGTTTCAGCCTACCTGTAGGTTAGGTTTATCTCTTGGATATACTTACCGCCCCTTACCTATGTAAGAAATGACAAATGGAGGAGGAGCCTGCAGTAGTTATCTTTTAATAAAGGATTTTTCAAAAATGGTGTGTGTGTTATTACTTTTTGACACTTTTTTGTTGAATAGGTACGGGTAATATGTCCCAGATACTCATTCACATGGGGGGGGGAGGGATCTGGGGGCCCCCTTGGTAAAAGGGGCTTTCAGATTACGACAAGTCCCCTGCCTGCAGACCCCCACAAGCACAGGCCGCGGTTGTGGGGAAGAGGCCCTTGTCTCCATCAACATGAGGACAAGGTGCTTTAGGGTGGGGAGGGCCGAGCTTCCCCAAAGCACCCACCCACCTATGATGGAGGACATGTGGCCTGGTATGGTTAAGGAGGGGGGGCCCTCACTCGTCCCTCCCACTTTCCTGACCTGTCAGGCTGCATGCCGGGATAAAGGGTCTGGTATGGATTTTAGGGTAGAAGCCATGCTGGTTTTTATTTTTTTACATTTTGGCCACCGAAGGGCCTGGTATGGACTGGGGGGGGAGGGGGACCACGCCGTTTTCTTCTATTGCCGGGCAATGCCGGCATTCTTTTCTTTCCATTCATCTGTCAGTGTGGAAGCCCGCTGACAGCTGATGAGTCATGGTTGGTAAGGATGTGGACGGCCGGCTTCCTGGCTTGCTGCTTAACAACCAGCTATTTCTTCACCCAGAATTTGCATCGGTCGATCGTTTTTTTGACTGATCCGAATTCGAATCGTTCTGAAAAGTTGGAATTCGTTAGAAATTGAATAAACGAAACAAATTTTAACAGATTTCAACAAAATTTATTACAATTTGATTTGGAGATTTGGATACATCCGAATCTAGGAATAACCAAAAATTTGACGGAATTTGTATTCGCACTGAAACAAATTTTACGTGTCTAACACTTAATGGCCACCCGCTAACAGCTGGGCTCCCAGCCAATACAAATGGCCACCGATGGCAGGGCCCACTCTCCAGGCATGGATCCTCTACATATGTGTGCCATAACACCACCCCGCTGATAGCTGGGGACTCAATGACCACTCGGGACATCCTGGAAGACTTCTGAATACCAAAGGAAGCTCCTGACATCCCGCACAGCTGCCCAGCACCAGACCCGCCCACCAATACTTCCAATAGGTAGGAAAACTTCATACAAAAATGGTCCTATAAGTGGGTAAAAAAAAGGAACGCAGCCATTGGCTTATCCCGAACATTTATTGGGGTGGGGTCTTATGGGGGAAGGAACGAGGGCGGGGCTACCCAAACGTATGCTGCCATGGACATCTGTCAGGAAAGCACATTATGGCCACTAGATGGAGCTGACCATTACAGGAAATCCCAATTCACCATGACTGGGGGAATGCGGGTCACATTTCATCAACACATTTATAACAACCAGACCTGTAAGTGTTTGTGAAATCTTCCCGCACAAAATGTACTCAGACAATGAAAGGTAAGGACTCCATTTTTATTTTTCTCCTGCTATCAATGGCCAACACGGGACAACACTTCATCCACGTCTTTGGTGATCTCTGATCTCCTTATGAAGTGTTTCTTACATGATGAAGATCAGCCATGGAGTATATCTGAGGTGTATATCAGGGTGTGCTTCTTCCCCACATGTCCACCAACATTCATATAGAAGATATTTCCCGCACTCAAGACACTAATACACCTCCAGGGTTGTGTGGGACCCCTGATGTACAGGAAGACAGGACTTCAGTGAGGAACAATTTCCTCACTCAGACCAGCAAAGTTCATTCTCCTCCGTGTCCAATCTCAGATGACTGTAAACAGAGGACTTCTGTGACTGACAATTCCCGTACTTCTCACCCGTGTGCAATCTCTGATGCGCGGAAAGAGTGGACTTCAGTGTAAAACATTTCCCGCACTCAGGACAGGAATACGGCTTCTCACCTGTGTGAAATTTCTGATGTGTGGAAAGAGTGGACTTGAATGAAAACCATTTCTCACACTCAGGACAGGGATATGGCTTCTCACCCGTGTGCAATCTCTGATGCGCAGAAAGAGTGGACTTCAGTGTAAAACATTTCCCGCACTCAGGACAGGAATACGGCTTCTCACCTGTGTGAAATTTCTGATGTGTGGAAAGAGCGGACTTGCATGAAAACCATTTCCCGCACTCAGGACAGGAATACGGCTTCTCCCCTGTGTGCAATCTCTGATGTGTGGAAAGATAGGACTTCTTTGAAAAAGATTTCCCGCACTCAGAACAGGAATGCAACTTCTCACCAGTGTGCGTTCTTTTATGCACATTAAGATTGCCTTTCAAACTGAAACTCTTCCCGCACTCAGAACAGGAGAACCTCTTATCTGTTGTAAGGACGGCACTGTCCCTCACAGTCTGAGGTTCCTCAGGATAAGAGGAATACGATGGTCCGGCACTGTCCCTCACAGTCTGAGGTTCCTCAGGATAAGAGGAATACGATGGTCCATCTACACTGTGTGGTGCCGGATGGACATTTGAGGTAGCCGGGTTTTCTCCTGGACTATACTGTGTGATGTCCTCATCTTCTACTTTACAGTCTGGAGACAAAGTGAGACAATCCTCTGAGGTTTTCCTCATCTCCCGTCCATCTACTAAAATAGAAATACAAAGATTATTACTAGACATCAGCAGATTGGTTCCCCTAAACCAGGACCCACCCACATCAGGCAGCTTTGTCTCTGAGGATCTTACAATTCCCCCCTCAAGGTAACTAGTAAATGGGTCCTCTGATCTCCTACCAGTTCATTTCTTTATTCATGGACCTTAGTCAGAGAGTGAGGAAACAACGAGAACTGTCTTTTATAGGAGTGACAGTGATGAGGGGATTATAGGACGAGCGTCCCCTCCCCCTCCCCCTCTATCACTCATTGCCATCTTCCCAACACAAAAAGTACCGCACTTCCTTATTTAGTCCATGATTTAGTCATGAATAACAGTGGGGCTGAGCTCCACCAGAGGTCAGAGAGTGAGGATGGGGGGAGAACAACCAAGATGAAGACTGGACTGATCCTGAAGACAATATATATATCTCTGGGGAAGTCCAATCAGGATGCAACGCATCAGATGGGAGTGGCTTGAGGACATCATCACGTTGGGCGGAGTCCCCTCATGTTACACTGAGACTGATGCTTGGGGAATCTGCAGTGATTGTGTGTATTCAATTCTGGATTGCTTTTTTAACCTTGTGAGTGCTTTTCTTATCCATGAAATAAATATAACAGTGAGCACTATGGAGTCTCTTTATCTCTAGTAGCAGGAGCTGGCTACCTAAAGAGGAGGCTCCGCCTACATGTACCTGAAGGTGTGTGATTTCATGCTGGGTGTGTCCTCTTGGTATGGAGCAATGGGGTCCATCTGAAGAGGTGAGAGTACACCTGGAATTGCAGAGTGGCGCACTGTCAGCTTATTCTCCGTGACACCAGAAGGGTGGATTTGTGGCTCATTCATGTTTACTGTGGATTGTAAAACTGTTTGCGACTGTTCACCAGTGTGCGTGTCTTTTCATGTCTTTTCTTCAAGTTTTTGTGTGTTTGTGTGTAACAGTGTGTGCATTGTATAGATAGAATATATACCGCTCAATAAAATGAAAGGAACTCTGTGACTTGGGTGTGAGACTATACAGACATATCCCTCCACCCAGCACAGCCAGCAAATAACAGAGCAAGTAACCCCGGGAGAATTGTTCTGTCAGAGATCTTGCTAGACCCGGGCATGGGGCAGAAGACCCAAGGTACATACCCCAGGTGTCTAGGCTGAGCAACGTCTATGGTGAACATCAAAATTTTACTGCCAGCTGAACCCCAGAATCTCCATAAACCCAGTCTAGAGACATAAATTGTGTCTGCAGCACAGAGAAGGAAGATTATCCGAGAGAAATACAGGACGGGGACACAGCTCAGGAAAGTAACCAGGGGATTACAGGCTGATATCACCCAGTCCCCGCCCTACTCTGGGCCAATCAGTGAGCAGTATGGGTGCAGGAATGGATTTAGTGTTAAAAGGCCGACCTGTGCTGATCTCTGTAGGAGTGTCCTCCTCTATAAATGTCCCCGTTATTCCATCCTCCTCCATAGACTGCTGATCATCCCTCACAAACGTCTCTTCTTCTGCTTTAACCTCAAATTCTATATCGATTGGATCTCCACTCTAAACCAAGAAAATAAGAGAGAATATCATCTGGAAGATATAAGCTTACATAAAAAACACACACATCCCCTCCACAAGTCCATGTTCTAGATACTCCATCCCACCAACCTTGTAACAGTGAGGGATGGTGTGACCTTCCTGTGTGGAATCCCGGGAATACAGAGGACGGGGACATCTCTCTGGTGGGTTCCTGGTATTAGGTGTCTCCATCATATCCTTGTGTCCTTCTGAAACCTCCTCCATCACTCCATACTCCTCATCCTCCTCTTTATACTCTTCTTTTACGACAATATTATCCTTGGGGTTTTCATTCTGAAAAATATAATAAAATATTAATTGTAAAAAAACACGATTGCTTATAAATCATAACTACCAATAATTATCAGACATCTACCTGATGATGGTGAGGGATGGTGTGACCTTCCTGTGTGGAATCCCGGGAATACAGAGGACGGGGACATCTCTCTGGTGGGTTTCTGTAGCTGGATGACTCCACCATGGTGTCCTGGTACAGATCTTTGTGTACTTCCTCTATGACCCCATCCTCATCATCCTCCTCTTTTATTTCGTCTTTAACCTCAACTTTAGAATCTCTCAGGTTTCCACTCTGAATATATAATAAAAATGACATCAATGGTAACAATGCAGATAATGTACAGATCCTAATGATACTATCAGTGATTGTTGCTGTTGTGGAATTTTTCCTCAGGTACAAAATACCTGTTACCTGTTAGTCAGTGATACCAAATCAGACAATATATAGCTATATATATAATGAGATCAGACAAGACTCAAGATGGCTGAATCATAGTGACCTGATTTATTACAACATTGCTGGAGTTTAAATATACTCAAATATGGGTTTGTCATTACAATCTGACGTACAAGAAATGGGTTGTTATTAACATCTTTTATCCAATCAAAGTTAACAACTAATTATAGTAAGCATTATGTCAATTTAGATCGTGATTCTCTGTCATAAAGGGAAATTTCTTGGTGACACACAATAAAAGTTCCAAAGGGGCTTTTTAGAAGATATTATTGGCTTTGTGGTCAGCTGTCCAGACAGAGTTGATATTCTGAGAGATAAGGAATTTCCACTGTTTTGGTCATCTGATATATTCTTAGCCTTTGCAAGCTCAGTGACACATGTAAAGAAATCAAAGTAAAATGAGATTAACTCAAAAGACATTTTGTTTAAGATAACCATTCCAGATGCCAGTCAATGCATCCTGTAAAGGCCAATAAGGTATCCAGAAAATGCGAGATAGGTATGCCACGACATTCCTCATCTACCTGATGATGGTGAGGGATGGTGTGACCTTCCTGTGTGGAATCCCGGGAATACAGAGGACGGGGACATCTCTCTGGTGGGTTCCCATTACTGGAACCATCTGTAGGAAACACACACACACTGTCGGGGACCATAAACCAGGTGAAGACAGAAAATACAGTTAAAAAAAAAATCACACCTTTAATGAAATAGAAAAAAATAACAGTTCAGGAATGTAGTCAAAAACAGAAGCCGGGATTTGGATTCCAGAGCAGGTAATCAGAGGAGCCGGGGTCAAGAAACCAGAAGTCTGCATAGTCTGAAGCAAAAATCAGGAACAGGAATAGGAAGAGAAGTCAGCCAGGGCAAGTAATACACAGGAACACACTGGAGATCATAGACCAAGCAAGGGCAAGGAGGAAATTAGCTCAGCTGCTTCAAAAGCAAAAAAGGGGCTGGCTGTAGGCTGGACTAATGGGGCAGGAAATGGTAAACAGGTGAGTCATTGTGGTAACAAGTGGCTGGTAGTTACCCGACAGCTAAGCAGCTTCTGAACACTGAAAGAATAGAGCAGCTCGCTAACTATCAGGAGCCAAGCCCTGACAGTACCCTCTTCCCCAACAATCCCTCCCCCTTGGGGGAGCACCAGACTTGAAGGAAAAACGTATATGGAAAGCCTGGAGCAGGGCAGGAGCATTTACGTCCGAGGATGAAACCCAAGAGCGTTCCCCTGGACCGTAACCCCTCTGTGAACTGGATATCCTATGTGTCCACTAAACCTGCGGGAGTCAATGATACATTGTATCTCATCACGTAGTTGGCAACCTTAATCAGGCGAAGGCGTGGTACTGAGGTGGTATAGCAATAACACGTAAGGAAACATGGAATACGTTGTAAATACGAACGTTGGAAGGAAGATCTAATGCGTAGGCCACCATGTTAACCTTATAGAGTATGCGGAAAAGCCCAATATACAGAGGTGCCAGTTTTAGTGAGGGAACACAGAATCAGAGGTAATGGGAAGACAGCCAGACCCTCTCCCCCACTTGGTAGGAGGGTGAAAGTAGGCATAGGCGGTCAGCATGGTTTGTACCTCTCTCTGGAGTGTTGCAAGGATTCTTGGACCTGCACCCAAGTGGAACAGAGTTCCTGAAGATGTTGCTCTAACGCAGAAATGCCTTGGGGAACAGATGTATCAGGCAACATGGATGGCTGGAACTCATAGTTCACCATAAACTGAGATAATCAGGAGGCGGCATTGATTGTGCTATTGTGAGCAAACTCCACCCAAGGTAATAGGTCCCACCAGATGTTATGGTGTTCAGAAATATAGCAACGTAAGAATTGCTCCCAGGCTTGGTCGGCCCATTCTGCGACCCCATTGGACTGTGGGTGATATGCAGAGGAGAAGGAAAGCGGAACTCCCAACTGTGTACAAAAGGCTCACCAAAACTTGCATGACACCATCTGGCTACCCCTGTCCGAGATGATAACTTTAGGTAACCCATGTAACTGAAAGAACTCTCCAGTGAAAATGGATGCCAGTTCCTTGGACACAGGCAACTTCTTTAGCGGAATGCAATGTGACATTTTGAAAAACGGTCAACTGCCATAAGAATAACTGTGTTGCTATGCGAGTTGCGTAAATCCATAATAAAATCAATAGACAAGTGGATCCAAGGCCTCTCTGCACTGCGTATGGGTTGAAGGAGGCCCACTGGAAGGTGTCGTGGTGTTTTATTCTGAGCACACACAGGACAAGCGGCTACAAAGCTGATTTCATGAGCACGGAGACTAGGCCACCAGCATTGTTGAGACATAGGCCTTAGGTCTCAACAATATGTCCATACGCCATTGATTTTTTCCTGGGTGCCCAGCTGTCTTAGGTGAATGGTAGGTCTGGAGGAAAATCGTGCGGAGATTCTCGGGGACAAAGCAGCAGTCATGAGGTTTTCCAGGAGGAAAATGGATCTGAGAGGGCATCATTCTCTCACCCAAAGGTGAAGTGAGACTAGAAAAAAAAAGACAAAATGCAGTCCGAAGGTATCACAGGAGTGGGAACAGACTCCATTTTGGAAGAGGAGGAAAACTGTGGCAATAAGGCATCTGCTCTTATATTCTTTGTATCAGGTAAGAATGAGACTATGTAATTGAAGCTTCACATAAAAAGGTCCCACTGAGCCCTTCCAGGAGATAAACGTCTAGCCTCAGACAAGAATGAAAGATTCTTATGGTCAGTCAAAACTGGGATCAGTCATCATATTGGGGGATTTCAATTATCCCGACATTGACTGGGAAGAGGGGACTACACACTCACAGAAGGCCCGTCTATTCATGGAAACCTTACAGGACAACTACATGTCACAGTTGGTGGATTCTCCGACTAGGGAAAACGCAGTCCTGGATCAATTGATTACTAATGATCCAGATCTAATCTCGGAGGTAGGAGTCCAGGACAACCTGGGCTCTAGCGATCACAGGATGATCACATTTAGTATAAATAACAATATAACAAGACAAGTGGGGAACATAAGAACCCTAAACTTCAGAAGGGCAGACTTTCCAAAATTGTACTCATTGATGGAAAGGGTAAACTGGGACCAAACCCTGGGATCCCTGACCACAGAGGAAAAATGGGAATGCTTTAGGAACATATTAAACAAATGCATCCTGCAGTGCATTCCTGTGGGAAATAAATTTAGAAGAGACAAAGCCATACTTGGTTGGCTAAACCGTAGCGTTAAAAAACTTATTAGGGGAAAAAAATGGCCTTCAAGAAATATAAATCAGAGGGCACAGTATCGGATTTCGAGCAATACAAGAGGGCAAATAAGAAAAGTAAATACGAAATCAAAATGGCTAAAATCAACTTTGAGAGACAAATAGCGGAGGATAGTAAAAAGAACCCAAAGAAATTCTTTAAATATATCAACAGCAAAAAAACTAAGGCAGAGCATATTGCACACATAATTAACGAAGATGGGAGGATGGTTACAGAGGACACTGAAAAAGCAACCGTGTTGAATGCTTTTTTCTCATCAGTTTTTACACATAAAAAGGAGGGGTACACTGACCATGACGGTATGGGGTACACTGACCATGACTGTATGGGGTACACTGACCATGACTGTATGGTTAGTAGTAATACACAGGACTTGCCGCTATGGCTAACAGAGGGTGAAATCAGGGAAAGGCTGGATAAACTGAACACAAACAAATCACCAGGCCCGGATGGTGTACATCCGAGAGTACTCAAGGAACTCAGTAAGGTTATATCTAGACCACTGTTCCTGATCTTTGCTGATAGTATTAGGACAGGAGATGTACCAGGGGATTGGAGGAAAGCTAACGTGATACCGATATTCAAAAAGGGCAGAGGCATGTCCCAGGTAATTATAGGCCTGTCAGTCTGACATCGATAGTATGTAAACTTCTGGAGGGGATGATAAGGGACTATATCGTAGAGTTTGCTAAAGACAACAACATCATCAGCAGTAATCAGCACGGGTTTACAAATGGGCGTTCTTGTCAAACCAATCTCTTAACATTCTACGAGGAGGTGAGCTGTGAGCTAGATAGGGGCAGACCAGTGGATGTGGTGTACTTGGATTTTGCTAAGGCGTTTGATACAGTTCCCCACAAGCGCCTAATTTATAAAATAAGGTCTGCAGGTATCGACCGCAGGGTTTGCTCTTGGATACGGAATTGGCTAAAAGGGCGTGTCCAAAGGGTGGTAATAAATAGCGCATCCTCAGACTGTACTTAGACTGGTCTGAGGTGGTAAGTGGGGTCTCCCAAGGCTCAGTCCTGGGACCAACCTTGTTCAATTTATTCATAAACAGCATTGAGGTCGGGATCAGTAGTTCTATATTAGTTTTTCCAGATGACACAAAATTGGGCAGGGCAATAACTGCACAGCATGAAGCAGATATCCTACAAAATGACCTGGACAAAATAACAGAGTGGGCAACGACATGGCAAATGAGGTTTAATGTGGAGAAGTGTAAGGTTTTGCACTTGGGGACTAAAAACATAAAAGCACAATACACGCTAGGGGGGGAACCCTTGGGGGAATCAAAAATGGAGAAAGATCTGGGAGTCTTGGTAGAGGATAGACTAGGCAATAGCATGCAATATCAAGCGGCAGCTGCCAAAGCCAGCAGAATATTAGCATGCATAAAGAAAGGTATGTATTCCAGAGATAAAACTATAATCCTTCCACTTTATAAAACTCTGGTCCGACCTCATCTGGAGTATTCTGTCCAGTTCTGGTCGCCAGTCCTCAGGAGGGATGTGTTGGAGCTGGAGAGGATCCAGAGAAGGGCAACTAAACTGATTAGGGGATTGGAGGACCTTAATTATGAAGAGCGTCTGCAATCGCTTGATTTATTCTCCCTGGAGAAGAGACGCCTGAAAGGGGGCCATGATAGCCATTTATAAATATCTCAATGGTGATCTCAGCATAGAAAAAAAGCTATTCAGTAGTAGAGTGTGCATGAGGACTCGAGGACATACATTGCAATTAGAGGAGAAGCGTTTTAACCTCAGGCAACGAGGGGGGTTCTTTACTGTTAGAGCTACAAGATTGTGGAATTCTCTACCACAAGAGGTGGTTTCTGCGGGAAGTATGGTGGCTTTCAAAAGACTCTTAGACGTACATCTCAAGGATCAGAACATTCAGGGGAATGTGAGATGATTACGGCCACACACACCTACACAGGTTGAACTGGATGGACTATTGTCTTTATTCAACCTCAACTACTATGTAACTATGTAAAATGAGGACCAGCACAGTAGTACCCTTGATGAGATGCCTCCCTTCTTTAAGAGTTAAAATTATGGCTAAGAATTCTCTATCCCCAGTTTCAGAATTTCATTCTGCTAGAGACAATTTTTTAAGAAAAGTAGCCACAAGGATGGATAGAACTCTCAGGGGTAGGAGGTTGAGACAGGAAAGCGCCTACTCCAGTCTCAGATTCATCAAATTCAAGAATGAAGGGTAACATGGGATTGGGATGTTCCAACACTGGAACTGCAGCAAAAGTGGCCTTGAGGGATTCAAAGGTTTTAATGGATTCCGGGGACCAATTCTGTGGGTTTCCCTCTTTTCTGGTCATACAGTATCAGTCTGGGGTTTGACCAGAAAAGAGAAGTTTCTCATAAATTTCTGATAATAATTGGCAAAGCCAAGAAAATGTTGTAGCGCACGTAGACCTATGGGCCGAAGCCACTTTAAGACTGCAGATGGCTTCTCTGGGTCCATCGAAAACCTGGCAGCACAAATGACATAACCCAAAAATTGAACCTGTTCATGGAACTCGCACTTTTCCAACTTACAATAGAGGTTGCTTTCTCTCAACCTCTGTAGCACACGGGAGAGACATCTGTGTGGAGGTTCTCTAGGGATTTAGAATATATGAGAATATCACCCAGGTAAACCACCACACATTATGGCAGCATATCTCAGGGGACATTGTTAATAAAGTCCTGGAAAACTGCAGGAGCGTTGCAGAGACCAAAAAGGCATTACGAGGTATTCGTAGTGTCCGGTCCTAGTATTAAATTTCCATTCGTGGCCCTCATTAATCCTCACAAGATTGTATGCCCCTCGCAAATCAAGCTTAGTGAAGACCATTGTTCCCTTGAGGCAGTCAAATAATTCCGTTATCAATGGGATCGGATAAGTATTTTTAACAGTAATGCGAATGAGACCTCTATAATCGATACAGAGACTCAGTTCACCACTCTTTTTTTTCCCACAAAGAAAAAGTCGGCACTGGAAGGAGAAGAGGATTTGAGGTGAACCCCTGGGATAGTTAAATCGCAGCATACTTCTCCATTGCCTTCTCCTCTGAGACAGACAGCAGGTAAACCCGGCCACAAGGAGGAATGGCACCGGGGTTGAAGGTCAACTGTGCACTCAAAAGGCCGATGTGCCAAAATAGCGGCCTGACCTTTGTCAAAGACATCACAGAATTCATGGTACTCTTCTGGCAATAAAGAGACTGAAGACGTGCACATGATCTTAATCACTTTCTAAAAAGATGTATTAGTGCATTGTGGGGACCATGACAAAACCTCAGCATTACAGCAATTAAAAGAGCGATTGGGCCTCTGTAACCAAGGATAACCAATGACAACTGGGTAATGAGGTAAGGAAATGACTAGGAATTTGAAATATTTCATGGTGAAGAGCCCCTAACAGCCATGGTCAAGGGAGTGGTTTCATGGGTCACATGGGCAGGCTGTAGAGGTCTCCCATCAAAAGCCTCAATGGTAAGTGGGGAGGCACGAGGCTGCAGTGGTATTGAGTGCTTCAACAGAAAGTGCAGTTAAAATCACACCTTTAAGTAAATAGCAAAAATAACAGTTCAGGAACGTAGTAAAAAACAGAAGCCGGGGTTTGAATGCCAGAACAGGTAATCAGAGGAGCAAGGATCAGGAAACCATAAGTCAGCGTAGTCAGGCGAAACAAATCAGGAACAGGTATCGGAAGAGAAGTCAGCCACGGCAAGTCATACACAGGAACACACTGGAGAGCATAGACCACGCAAGGGCAAGGAGGAAATGAGCTAAGCTACTTAAATAGCAAAATGGGGTTGGCTGTTGCCTGGACTAATGAGGCAGATAATGGTAACCAGGTGAGTCACTGTGGTAACGAGCGGCTGGTAATTAAATCGACAGCTAAGCAAGTTCTGAGCTCTGAAAGAAAAGAGCTGCAGGAGCCCAACCCTGACACACACTGCCTGAATACATTGTTTCTATGTGTTTATCAGATGATGGGGGATCTAGGTGGAGCCTCCGTACTGCTCTCTCCTTTACAATAAAGTCTCCTCTTACCCGGTGATGTGAGGGGCGGCTGATTCTCCATCATGACGTCCTTGTAGAGATCCTTGTGTCCTTCTAAATACTCCCACTCCTCCATGGAGAAATAGACAGTGACATCCTGACACCTTATAGGAACCTGACACACACAATGATACAGTCACCATCCAGACACATCCCTTGTCTGTTACTGGATAATGTCCCAGAATTCCCAGCACCGCTCACCTCTCCTGTCAGCAGCTCCATCATCTTCTTGGTGACTTCTAGAATCTTCTCCATGTTGTGTCTCTCAGGTTTTAGGGAGTCACATGGAGGCACTGTGATAGTCATATGATCACCTGACTTCAGAAGAGGAAATCTCTGTATTGGAGAACCAATAGGAATATCATGTTAGAATCCCAGAATCCTCCTCACCTCTTCGGTCAGGTCTGTGTTTTATCAATAGAGATAAGAGTGATGTCATGTGACCTCCCAGAATCCTCCTCACCTCTCCGGTCAGCAGGTAGATGATCTCCAGGGTGAGGTTTAGTATCTTCTCAGTCATGTGACTCCGGACCTCCTTCATCCTCAATCGTTCTGTCACTCGATCTATACAGGTTTCTGTCTAGACAGGTAAGGATAAAAATATATATGTAAGAGGAGGAATTTTCTGACCCTGAAGGGGTTAATCTAGGTTTCCACACTATATATGTGTGTATCATCATCTGCTGGAGATAAAAGAGGTCACAGTGACTATGGAGGAAGAGGATGGACATGACGGGGGGGGGGGGGTTACTGGATGTAAATAGAGAATAAGATCTTATTACCTCATCTTCTGCCTCTTCCGGCAACGTCTCCTCTCTATTTCCTCCTTACTCATCTTTCACCCGGAACTTCCTATTAATACCTGACATCACTTCCTGTCTGGGTAGAAGTGAGATCACCATCTTGTGGAGCTCAGAGGAACTGCAGTCCCGAGAAACGTCTCATAGTGTGAACACGGCCTTGTGCTGTGTGTGTATGTACTGTATATCTTTATAGATGGGGTCATCTCCACTCCCACCAGGGGGGGGGGGGGGAAGCGGTGGAGTATATTACTGCCTAATGCCATCACACGCTCATCCCCCCCTCAGATTAACAGTTTGGTTTTTATTTCCCGGTTGACCTCACACATGCTCCAATGACAACTCATATGGCTAAGCTCATGAAGACCACAACAAGCAAATAGGTGGCCCATTATCAGGGCTTGTTTTCTCAGAGAATAGGTACAGAAACTCACCTTTTCTCTCCCTCTACCCACCTCTGAGCACCATTCCTTGGTTCCACCCCCTACCTACCTCCGAGCGCCATTCCTTGGTTCAACCCCCCTACCCACCTCCGAGCACCATTCCTTGGTTCCACCTCCAAGCACCATTCCTTGGTTCCACCCTCTACCCACCTCCGAGCACCATTCCTTGTTTCCACTCTTTACCCACCTCCCACCACCTTTCCTTGGTTCCACCCTCTACCCACCTTTGAGCACCATTTCTTGGTTCCACCTCCGAGCACCATTCCTTGGTTCCACCCTCTACCCACCTCCGAGAACCATTGCTTGGTTCCACTCTTCACCCACCTCCCAGTACCATTCCTTGGTTCCACCCTCTACTAGGGATGGCCCTGCGGTTCACCCGGCGGTCGGTTTGCGGCTAATTTTTCTTTTTCGCAGTCCGCCAATTTTGTGAACACATGGCGTTGTTCTCAGCGGCCATATTAGTTTACATTGGGGAGAACTTTGACCCATGACACAGCCGTCAGGTGGAATGGGACAGCCAATTGAAACATTTCAGCACATGGACATGCACCCTACTATATAAATAGATCAGAGCTGGCGGCCATTTCACATTCTGCTTTTTGTCAGCGTAGGGAGAGGTTGGCGAGTGCATCAGGGACAGATTGCCAGTGACACAAATAGCTCTGTTAAGATCCACAAAAGTCCTTTTCAGGGCTGGTATTTGGTATAGGTGTACAGTCTTTTTTCAGCGTAGCGAGAGGTTTGCTGTGTGCACCAGGGACAGATCGTCAGTAACACAAATCGCTCTGTTAAGGTCCACAAAAGTCATTTTAAGGGCTGTTATTTGGTATAGGTGTACAGTGCACTATATAGGGGTGTAATCCACGTATAATATACTTTGTAATATAGAAAGCATATTATAGTGGATTTGTATTGTGCACTGTGCAGCATTGTGACTGGTGTGGTGACTGAGCGTTGCTGCAGCAATACTACAAACAGTGACAAAAGCACTTTTAATGTATTATAACTGCTGTGATATTTTTATCATTATTATTTATTATTATTTTTGAGTTTCTTATGTATTTTTACTACAATTTATATGGGTGTGATCTTGTAGTATTTTTATATATGTGTGCTGTTTCTGTATATGTTAGATATGGGCTATTCCATGTATACATATATTGATTTATTTTTTTATATGTTATTCATGATTTCTGATGTCATGTGCTATGTGCTCAATTGCTGATATTGTATTATGTGGTATATGCGGTTGGTAACGCTCTGCAGACCTAATATCGGCATAGGGGAGACCCTTAAAATAATGCTTCAATTATGGTAATTGCTACTATTGAGCTGGATTTTTATATGAGCATCTGTGTGTCCGCTGTATGTCAGGCTGGGCATTTCCGGCGCTGTTCAATTCTTTTACAGTGTCACGGCCTCTGTCCTCATGCAGAGGATATACGTAATCTGGATGTGTTTGTTTACTTCCGCCTTTGGAAGTGTTGGTTGTCTTCCGGCCGGCTTACCGCTATTCGGATTGGTCGCGGTGCGTTCCAGCGGAGGTATTTAGATGGTGGATGGCGACGTCTGGTCGCGCCCCCAGTTGAAGTCGGAAATTACGAAACGTGTCGGGGCGTGACCAGACGACGCATCCGACATCACGTGGTACGGTAGAGGACCCACCCGGAAGTATCGGGGTTGGCGTGGAGTCAACCCATGAGACTACACGAGTGAGGATCCTTGCCTGGCCGCTTTGTGTTACTACATAGAAGCCTGACTTTTTCCTACCAATGTGAGTGCAATTCTTTTTTAATAAAGCTGAGTTTTATAGTACTTCACTATTGGAGTCATTTTGCCTTACATGTGATCATTATGCTGAGTGGAGTCTGTGGAAAGGAGGTCTGATTTAGTGTGTACAGCGGGGATACATCAAGGTCGTTTGTTTACACCCATCATCAATATCTTTGATACCTGCTCATTGTGCTCTTGTGTGAGAACACCTGAGCCACTCTATCTGGTGAGTTGCCACTTCTACTGACCCCTTGGTGTGACACTTGGTGGTGGTTGAAAAGGTGATCCATTAGTAACATCACTCATTCCTGGACGGTCTATGGACTTTTAAAGGACTTTCTTACCCTCATTAGAGTGTTTTAGCAACACCCTTTATTTATGGTTGTATTGTTTTATGCATTTCTTAAGTCATATCTGAGTGACTTTTTGCGCTACTATTCTTTTTATTTATGGTGTGATAGACCAGTGGCCCCCCAATACCACATATTGAAGTGGGGTGTTATTGAACAGTATACTTTTCTAAGAGTGTATTGTAGTCCTGCAAAAATGTGGCCTCTTTTGCTGTGTTAACTGTGCTACACACAGTGACAACAGTTACTGGCCAATTATTTGTAGAACTGGTGTGATAAACCTGTGGCCCCCCAATACCACAGATTGAAGCGGGGTGTTATATACTTTTTTCCAGATATACTGCGAATCTCTAGAGACTTTTTTCACAGGGTAATTTAAAAAAATGACAGGCAGAGGAAGAGGCAGGCCCTTACGCAGGGGTGTTAGGGGTAGGGCAGGAGCAGTAGGCCGGAGCCAAAGTGTGAAGTTTCAGAAGATGTGTTCAATTATGACAAAGGACGCACCAGACTTGGTTGAGTGGGTCACTCAGCCTTCCTCTTCTGCACCCTCCTCATCCTCTCTATCTGCACCCTCTTCATTCTCTGCTGTGTGCATCCCCAAAGACACCACCACAAACACCACCACCATATACCCTCCGCTTGAGTCACTGGAATATTTTTCCGATCCATCACAAGACATTTGCGATGCGCAGCCATTGTTGGCATCGGATCAGGAAGAGGAGGTAGCAACAGCCGCCACTCAGCAGTCTGACGACAGTTCCCAGATCAGACCAAGGAGGTTGGTCCCCGCTGTTGCTGCCTACACCAAGATCTCGAATGTTAGTGGTGGGGAAGGTGACATGGATGATGATGTGTCTATGGACGTCACGTGGGTGGCCACAAGAGAGGAAGAGGAGGGGAGTTCAGAGGGAGAGACAGACCAGCGGATAGGGAGGAGAGGCAGGCGGGAACTTGCATTGCACTAGAGGTACAAAGCAGACTGCAAATGTATCAGGAGCGAGCCATCAACCATGTACAGTCACATCGGGCGCTCCCAGGACGCCGACACATGGCTCCGCAGTGTGTGCTTTTTTTCATGTGTTCGCTGCTGACAACAGTGTTGCCATCTGCAGCCTTTGCAGTCAGCACATAAGTCGCGGTAAGCCCAACACTCACCTAGGGATGACCGTCTTAAGAAGGCACCTGAACTCCCATCATCAAGCCCAGTGGGAGCAACACCGTCAGAACCCACAAAGCCAAACTCCAGGCTCTCACCATCCAGCCTCTTCTCCTTCTCCTCACAATTGTCCTCCACTCCACCTTCCATGATGTCGTCGTCACGTTGTTCTGGAAAAAGGCAGGCTTCTGTGGACCAAATGTTGGAGCAGGAAAAAATGATGACGCTGGATAACCCTCATGCCCAACGTTTGACTGCTGGCTTGTTGGAACTGATAGCCCGCCAACTACTGCCATATCAACTGGTGGACCCGGAGGCCTTTCGTAAATTTGTGGCCATTGGAACACCACAATGGAAGGTCCCAGGCAATATTTCTCGCAGAAGGGCATTCCAGAGCTGTATGGTCATGTTCAGCGGCAAGTGAATGCATCTCTGGCACACAGTGTTGATGCCAAGATACATCTGACCACAGACACATGGTCTAGCAAACACAGGCAGGGAAGTTATATCACTTTTACTGCCCAGTGGGTGAACCTTCTGACGGCCGTCAAGCATGTAACCTGTGGCACCCGTGTAGATTTAGTTGTACCGCCACAGATTGCATGCAGGCCTGCCTCTTCTCCTCCTCCTCCATCCTCCCTCTCCTCCTCGGCTGACTCCTCCTTTTCTTCTGCTACCGTCTCTTCCGCTGCGCCGTCCAAGATCCCCAGAACCTATTCCACATGCCAGGCGAGACTTTGCCATGCTGTGCTGCGTCTGTTGTGCCTGGAAGCCAAGAGCCACACTGGTCCTGCACTCCTTTCAGCTTTGCGTTCACAGGCAGATCAGTGGCTGACACCGCTGAATTTGACAGTAGGTAAATTGGTGTGCGACAACGGCGCTAATCTGCTGAGCGCGCTGAAACAGGGCAAAA
This sequence comes from Pelophylax lessonae, assembly GCF_965119305.1. NCBI lineage: Eukaryota > Metazoa > Chordata > Amphibia > Anura > Ranidae > Pelophylax > Pelophylax lessonae. Next base: position 49,266 of record NW_028119794.1, read on the forward strand.
TAACACAGGTGCCATGCATGGCACACGTCCTGAACTTGGTAGTGCAGTGATTCGTTGCCAAATACCCTGGGGTCCAGGACATCTTGCGGCAGGCCAGGAAAATCTCAGACCATTTGAGAAGATCTTACACAGCCATGGCTTGCCTTGCTGCCATTCAGCGGTGACACAACCTGCCCGTCAGGCATCTTATTTGTGACTACCAGACTCAATGGAACTCAACATTGCATATGCTCGATAGGCTGCTCCAGCAGAAACGTGCAGTTAACGACTACCTGTACGAACTCTGCGGCAGGACAGGTTCTGGGGAGCTTGGGTTTTTTTCACCTTGCCAGTGGCTGCTCATGCAGGACGCATGCAGACTTCTGCGGCCATTCGATGAGATCACCAAACTGGTCAGTCACGGCCAGGGCGCCATCAGTGACATCGTACCTTACGCCTTCTTTCTGGAGCGTGCATTGCGTGGTGTCATTGATCAAGCCGTCGAGGAGCAGGAAGATGAGGAAGTTGCAATGTTGGATGAATTCCCAGGGGGTGCTACTCCATCTGAGACAAGTCAACAACAGGAGTCTTAAGAAGAGTCAGAGGAGGATGGTGCCGGGGTTGATGAGGAGGAGCAAGAAGAGCATGCTTTAAACCTTTCTGGGATCCCTGGTGTTATCCGTGAATGGAGGAGGAGAACGAGAACGACATTATCCTGGATGATGAGCTGGAGCCAGGCCACTACACCGCTTCCAGTTTAGTGCGAATGGGGGCCTTCATGCTCCAGTGTTTTAAGGGGGACCCCCGTATAAAAAGCATAAAGGGCAAGGACCAGTACTGACTGGCAACATACTTAGACCCCCGGTACAAACAAAAAATGGCGGAAATGTTACCACCATCACAGAGGGCGGTCAGAATGCAGCACTTCCAGGCCTTGCTGCGAGAAATGCTGCATTCTGCTTTTCCGTGCGCTGGCAGAGGAATTTCCAGTCACAGAGAGACAGTTGCAGGTAGCAATCCAACAGCGCCTGCAAGAAGAGGGCGGTTTGAAGATGTCTTGGTCACTTCAGATATGAGATCCTTCTTTCAGCCGACCCATCGACAGCTGTACTCCGGATCCAGCATCAGGGAACGCCTAGACCGACAGGTGTCCAACTACATTGGGTTAACGGCCGATGTGGACACTCTGAGGAGTGATGAACCCCTGGACTACTGGGTGGGCAGACTTGACCTCTGGCCAGAGCTTGCACAATTTGCAATGTAACTGTTGGCTTGCCTGTCGTCCAGTGTCCTGTCCGAAAGGACGCTCAGCGCAGCAGGGGGGATCGTGACTGATAAGCGCACTCGCCTAGCTCATGACAGTGTAGACTACCTCACATTTATAAAAATTAATGAGGCATGGATCTCAGAGGAATTCAACACATGTGACCAGCAGACCATGTTTCATTGAAATTCCTCATGACAGGCCACAAATATCCGTCAGACCGCCATCCACCCACAACAATTCCTGGTCCTTGGCTTCGCTACATACAGCGGCATAAAAGGCATTTCATGTCCATTGAATGCCTAATTTTTGGGGCCTTTCATGGCCGACAATTATTTTTTCTGTGAATGCCTAATGAACCTTCAGTCACAGAATACAACATTCTTTGCTGTCAGGTAAACCCATGTGGGCTAATTTTTGGGGCCTGTACTGGCCGACACTTACTTCTTTATCCTGTGAATGCCTAATGAACCTCCAGCCACCAAATATTATGTTCTTTGCTGTCAGGTAAACCCATGTGGACTAATTTTTGGGGCCTATATTGGCCGACACTTACTTCTTTATCCTGTGAATGCCTAATTTTTCAGACTGGAATTGAAAATCAATGGGTCTGTAAACGTTCCGCTAAATTATGGAATGGATGCGGACCCATTTTACACATGTGTGAATGGACCCTATACCGTATGTATTTGACATGTATTTACTGGCTGCTGTCAGTTCTGGCTGATTTATGAAAAAAAACAAAACATTTTTTTTGCTGTAAAAAAAAAAAATTTAGGGCAACTTTTCCAATTGCAATACTGCTGTTATGACATTGTCCATGTGCCGCTAGTAAGTCTTTTGTGGCTGCAAATATGACCTAAAGGTTTTTAAAGTTCGCCTCCCGCCCCGGCCAATGCTCATCCATTCCTAACCTCTACCCACCTCCGAGCACCATTTCTTGGTTCCACCTCCTACCTACCTCCACGCACCATTCATTGCTTCCAACCTCTACCCACCTCTGAGCACTAATTCCTTGGTCCTCGGAGGAATGGGTGGCACAATCGGAAAAAGACCAGTAAGAAACCTCTCCCCCAGAATTCAAGCTCTTTCCTGCCTTTTTGGATGAGGACTCTCTTTCTCTCTTCAATGCTTTCTGGACTCCGAGTCAGAACTGCAGGAGCAAACTTCTTTGGAATTAGACACTGACTCTAGAACTGCAGTTTTCTTTCATTCGGCAGAGGCCGGACTAAATGCAGCTCATTGCTATCAAAGGAGGCTAGCCCTTAAAGGATATAGTTTAAACTCTTGCAATGTAGAAAAGAATGTCCAACTTGTAGAATTATTCTTTAGGATAGAATCAATATGCTTCATACCAACTTCCATTGCATTGGAAGAGAGGCAAGGGTTAAGGCAGATTCACAGGCTACAACTGCAGACAGATATACCCCTTAGGGACAAGTCCAACACAAAGTTACCACCAGAAGACCCTAAACCCCCCAAAGGACCCACCTAATCATCATTAATGAGTATACCCCTGAAGGACACAGCATCCCCCAATGGCAACTCAATGTATATGGCTAAGCTCATGAAGGCCACGTCAACCAAATAGGTGACTCATTATGCTGGAAAACCTATTCAAGTGCCTAATCTGACATCCTGCAGTACAGGCAGAAGTGTTCTGGTTGGGGTTTGAACAGAGCAACCCAGTGCTGCAAGGTGATGACCACTAAGACATTCCGCTGCTCTGTCCTTCTGTTCAATTTGCACCTCTCTTCTAGCATGAGCTTCTAGATTAAACATCATAGGGAAAAATACAACTCGCTCCTTTTTAAGTGCTAAAAATACTTGCATTGCAGGTACCTCTGCAGGAAGGGAGGTACAAAAACCTGCTTATCCTCATCCTCCTTTTAGGAATTGTTTGAAGAGGATTAAACTGGTCAGTTGAGTGATCCTGCAAGGGAAAAGCTTGACATGGTCAGAGTTGAGACTCCTTGTCAGTGGCGGCCCATGCATAGGGGGCGCCAGGGCGCCGCCCCCCTACCCCTAGAAAAAAGAAAAAAAAAAAAAGAAAAAAAAAATGACAAAGCGAACAAATAAAGTTTTACAAAAAAAATTGGGTTTGCCGGCCTCTGTAATGGAAGTGGTGGCTGGGGGGGGGGGTGGGGTTTACGTCCCAGAAGAGGCGCCGATCGGCTGCCTTCTGGGGGCGTAACCCGAGCACAAGTCTTTGCGATTGGACACCCCCACTTTCTGATATCCTGGCTGTGATTGGTCCAGTCTCCAGCCTGGACCAATCATCATCCAGGACATCCGATCCCTGACGTCACAATGGGGGCGGTGCCGGTGCGTGAGTCAGTCACTCACCGTCACCGCCGCTCGGAGGACGAGGGAGAAGCCGATCACCTTCCTGCCGCTGCCGCAGCCGCCGCAGAGAGGACGGACTGGATCGAGGAGGGAAGAACCCACCGCCGCCGCCAGGTAAGTGCATTAAATTGAAGGGAGCACGCACGCTGGTCTCTGCATTGATTGGGGGACAATGCTGTGGGCACTCTGCATTTATTGGGGTACAATGCTGTGGGCACTCTGCATTTATTGGGATACAATGCTGTGGGCACTCTGCAATCATTGGGGTACAATGCTGTGGCCACTCTGCATTTATTTGGGTACAATGCTGTGGCACTCTGCAATCATTGGGGTACAATGCTGTGGGCACTCTGCAATCATTGGGGTACAATGCTGTGGGCACTCTGCAATCATTGGGGTACAATGCTGTGGCCAATCTGCATTTATTGGGGTACAATGCTGTGGGCACTCAGCATTTATTGGGGTACAATGCTGTGGGCACTCTGCATTTATTGGGGTACAATGCTGTGGCACAATGCTGTGGGCACTCTGCATTTATTGGGGTACAATGCTGTGGGCACTCTGCAATCATTGGGGTACAATTCTGTGGCACTCTGCAATCATTGGGGTACAATGCTGTGGCACTCTGCAATCATTGGGGTACAATTCTGTGGCACTCTGCAATCATTGGGGTACAATTCTGTGGCACTCTGCAATCATTGGAGTACAATGCTGTGGGCACTCTGCAATCATTGGGGTACAATTCTGTGGCACTCTGCAATCATTGGGGTACAATGCTGTGGGCACTCTGCAATCATTGGGGTACAATTCTGTGGCACTCTGCAATCATTGGGGTACAATGCTGTGGGCACTCTGCAATCATTGGGGTACAATGCTGTGGGCACTCTGCATTTATTGGGGTACAATGCTGTGTCACTCTGCAATCATTGGGGTACAATGCTGTGGCACTCTGCAATCATTGGGGTACAATGCTGTGGGCACTCTGCAATCATTGGGGTACAATTATGTGGCACTCTGCAATCATTGGGGTACAATTCTGTGGCACTCTGCAATCATTGGGGTACAATGCTGTGGGCATTCTGCAATCATTGGGGTACAATGCTGTGGCACTCTGCAATCATTGGGGTACAATGCTGTGGGCACTCTGCAATCATTGGGGTACAATGCTGTGGCGCTCTGCAATCATTGGGGTACAATTCTGTGGCACTCTGCAATCATTGGGGTACAATGCTGTGGGCACTCTGCAATCATTGGGGTACAATGCTGTGGCGCTCTGCAATCATTGGGGTACAATGCTGTGGCGCTCTGCAATCATTGGGGTACAATGCTGTGGCACTCTGCAATCATTGGGGTACAATGCTGTGGCACTCTGCAATCATTGGGGTACAATGCTGTGGGCACTCTGCAATCATTGGGGACAATGCTGTGAGCACTCTGCAATCATTGGGGACAATGCAGTGGCGCTCTGCAGTGATTGGGGACAATGCTGTGGCACTCTGCATTGAAGGGGGCATGCACGCTGAACTCTGCATTGTGGGGGCACAGCACAGTGTTCATTGCATTGAAGGGGGCACAGCACAGTGTTTATTGCATTGAAGGGGGCACAGCACAGTGTTTATTGCATTGAAGGGGGCACAGCACATTGTTTATTGCATTGAAGGGGGCACAGCACATTGTTTATTGCATTGAAGGGGGCACAGCACAGTGTTCATTGCATTGAAGGGGGCACAGCACAGTGTTTATTGCATTGAAGGGGGCACAGCACAGTGTTCATTGCATTGAAGGGGGCACAGCACAGTGTTTATTGCATTGAAGGGGGCACAGCACAGTGTTTATTGCATTGAAGGGGGCACAGCACAGTGTTTATTGCATTGAAGGGGGCACAGCACAGTGTTTATTGCATTGAAGGGGACACAGCACAGTGTTCATTGCATTGAAGGGGACACAGCACACTGTTCATTGCATTGAAGGGGGCACAGCACCGTGTTTATTGCATTGAAGGGGGCACAGCACAGTGTTCATTGCATTGAAGGGGGCACAGCTTCAAAGTCACGCAATTTTTTTACTGCGTTTTTTGGCGCGAAGCAATACCTATTACATTTTTCTTTTTGCGCCCCCCCAAAAATTTTGAGCACCAGCCGCCACTGCTCCTTGTACACGCAGATCTGGAGAGGTTTAATAGAAAGTGTCCATTAGTCAGCTTCCCGTACACCAGCTTTATGAGGCCTGCAGAAGGGCTGACAATCCAGGAACAGTATCAGTAAGGAAGACGCTGCCCCCTCCAGCTATGACCTGCATAGAGCAGCCACAGCATAGAGGGATTAGGCTGCAGCGGCACAAAGACCTGTCACAGTAAGAAATAAATCCATGATAAACAGACACGGTGCAAAGGGGAACTCCATATTGTTAGGAATAAAAATATTATAACATATATAATTGCTACTCAAGCTATGTACTAATTTTTTTTAAAAAAATCGCAATTCAAACTACGGCTGCTAAAGTCTCCTAAGCGGTCAGAAAAGACAGTGTAACAGTTGTTTGATTGCTGGTTGAGAAAAACCCATAAGGGGTTAATTACTGCTAAAGGAATACTGACACTGCAGCTTCTCACATCAGAGCACCGTCCCAGCAGGTGAATAATCAAACAGACCCTGCCATACAGATGTAGAGCCCTCCTAGGTAGGTGCTAGAATGAGTGGATATAGTTTTTGTTTTCTCTGCCTAACAGGGACACAGCTCATGCTGTCTTGATGATTCATACTGATCCAATAGCCATGGAGTATATTGGACAGTGGGTGGAAACCTGGCAGATGAGAGCATGGATGTCTGCACAGCCCTGGCCAATTAGAAGGGGATGTGCCCCAAGGCATGCTGGGTACCTGCATTCATATCTGAAGAGCACATGGGCTCGTAGTCCAGTCCAGTCTACCTCTAGGGAGAGAGGTCTAAGTGGGGAGGGGGCTGCTGCCTCTCCCTTGCAGAGGCTGCCATGCAGCCTTGGGTGGGCGACCTGAGGGCCTAAAACATTGAAGTTGCAACCCCATTGGTTCTTACGAGGGCTGACTGAGGGAGGATGTCTGTGGATCCTGTCTGGTACTACTGAGGAAGGCTGGTGTGTGTGCTCCAAGAGCCTTGTGAGTATAGACCCCCCCACAAGGGATCCTTGGGACTTGTGCTGTTAGATCCTCTACTGGGTGATAGAAGTCAGTTACTGGGTGCTAGCTAAAGGAGACACTGGCTGGTGTCTTGAAGAGGCAAGGTTCACTGAGTTCCTTCAGCTACAAAGGGACTTGTTCATCCCATACAGGCGCTTTATGGTCCTGCAGATGATCTGCGATACAGTTCTATTGAGAGAGTTGTCCTCACCTGTGAACAGTTATTTGGAGTATCCTACTAAATCCCTTCTCTTATCCAAAAAAATGTGAAACTACAGATGATCACAAGGAACCACTGTCATATGTGTGGACTTTAAGGGCACAGCATGAGACAGATAACAACTACATGGATTTATCCTAAAATAACATTTATTGATTTATCTAAAACCAGATCTCAATAAAATGAGGAAACTGGCCCCAAACTGAGCTCAGCTCGTACACAGGAGATCAATGTCTCCTACTAATTTCACTCATGTACATCATACATATATAAGGATAAGTTGGTATATATCATAAGGTTTGTGTAGGTATAGATATTCCCTATGTTTACTGGTCTACGCGTTTCGCACAAGGCTTCTTCAGGACTATGAAGATGTACAGACAGTTTTCTCTTATAAACAGACTCGATATTAGCGTTTCATAAACATAGAACATAATCTGTATTTATGTACATCATAATAAATACAAACATGGCTTACTAGCACATGGCCTTCCTTCCAACCCCCAACAAATTAACCTGACCTGAGGTGGACACAGGGGGGGAAACCGGACTAAAATGTGTTGTATATATAGGTATCTGTCCTGATGATCCTAGGTAGAAGATAAAATATATATATATATATTCTCTATTCTATATCTATTCATACAGAAAGGAGGAAGGATAATCACCTTATGAGGATAGCAGGTTGGTATACACCGGATGGAGTTTATACTCCCATAATATGTGGGTGTCTCTCTCTATAGGGGTCACCTAGGTATATGATCAAAGCCCATCTTGTTTATGACTCATAGTTAGTGTACTCTTATCTTTAATAATGTAGGTTTCAGCCTACCTGTAGGTTAGGTATATCTCTTGGATATACTTACCGCCCCTTACCTATGTAAGAAATGTCAATTGAAAGAGGAGCCTGCAGTAGTTATTTTTTATTAAAGGGTTTTTCAAAAATTGTGTGTTTTTATTAATTTTTGGTGAATAGGTATGGGTAATATGTTCCCGATGCTCATTTTTATGGGGGGGGGGGGCGGGATCTGAGGGCCCCTTGGTAAAAGGGGCTTTCAGATTACGAGAAGTTCCTTGCCTGCAGACCCCCACAAGCACCGGCCACTGTTGTGGGGAAGAGGCCCTTGTCCCCATCAACATGAGGACAAGGTGCTTTGGGGTGGGGTGGAGTCAGAGCTTCCCCAAAGCACCCACCTATGTTGATGGCATGTGGCCTGGTATGGTTAAGGAGGGGGGGCCCTCAAGTGTCCCTCCCACGTTCCTGACATGCTGGGATAATGGGTCTGGTATGGATTTTAGGGGAGAACCCATGCTGTTTTTTTTTTATTTACAGTTTGGCCCCGAAGGGCCTGGTATGGACTGGGGGGGGGAGGGGGACCACACCATTTTATTTCTATTGCCGGCATTCTTTTTTTCCATTCATCTGTCAGTGGGGAAGCCCGCTGACAGCTGATGAGTCATGGTTGGTAAGGATGCAGGTGGCAGGTTTCTCGGATTGCTGTTTAACAATCAGCTATTTCTTCACACAGTCGATCGTTTTTTTTTTTTACTGATCCGAATTCAAATCGTTCTGAAAAGTTGGAATTCGTTAGAAAATGAATAAACAAAACAAATTTTAACAGATTTCAACTAAATCCATTACTATTTCATTTGGAGATTTTGATACATCCGAATCTAGGAATCCCCAAAAAATTGTCGGAATTTGTATTCACACCGAAACGAATTTCACGAGTCCAACACTTAATGGCCACCCGCTAACAGCTGGGCTCCCAGCCAATGCAAATGCCCGCCAATGGCAGGGCCCACTCTCCAGGCATGGATCCTCTACATATGTGTGCCATAACACCACCCCGCTGATAGCTGGGGACTCAGTGACCACTCGGGACATCCTGGAAGACTTCTGGATACCAAAGGAAGCTCCTGACATCCCACACAGCTGCCCAGCACCAGACTCCCCCACCAATACTTTCAATAGGTAGGAAAACTTCATACAAAAATGGTCCTATAAGTGAGGAGGAGAAAAAAGGAACGCAGCCATTGGCTTATCCTGAACATTTTTGGGGGTGTTGTCTTATGGGGGAAGGAACGAGGGCGGAGCAACCCAAACGTATGCTGCCATGGACATCTGTCAGGAAAGCACATTATGGCCACTAGATGGAACTGACCATTATAGGAAATCCCAATTCACCATGACTGGGGGAATGCGGGTCACATTTCATCAACACATTTATATATTTATAACAACCAGATCTGTAAGTGTTTGTGAAATCTTCCCACACAAAATGTACTGCATCTCAATAAGGACCAAGGTTAATTTTATTGACAGTTTTTGAATAGGTTCATCAAATATATTGTTTTTTAATAATATTTATTGGACTTAAGACAATTCATTTAGCATTTAATATTCATTGCTTAACTGATACAATAGATATCTTAATTAATCAATTTATTGAATACATATTTTTATTTATTTTCCATTCGACTCGTTGAATTGGAATTTATTTATATATACACATCTTTGTGCAGTACTTATTTATTTCTGCAGCACTTTATTGGTCTGTTTAGACAGGCAGTTATAATTATATTGTACGCATATTTCATAGTTTTTATTTTATATAACATAGATGGTGCTGGGTCATTTTTAATAATGATGTGGCGCTTTATGAGTTAATTTGTACACCCACCCTTTTTCTGTTTATCGGTGTAGCCGATTGTTATTGTCATTTTCCGTAAACGATGATGGCATTGGCCCTATTTGGGGGCGGCTCAGACAGGGGTGGAGTCTAGATTTTCTATGTCAGAATGTTTGCTGGCAAATAGCGATGGGTACTGGCATCTTTCCCTAGTTAAAGATGGCGCTGGCCACTTCCGGGTTGACTCGGACGGGGGCAGGAGTTCCGCTCGTACGTCTGGGTACTTAAGTGGTGAGTCAGCACGCCGCCCGTGTCCCCAGGAAGACGTCATCTATGACGAAATGCGTTGGGAAGGCGTGCTGACGTCACCACGTGATACCCGGTAGTCGGGCGGCTTTGTTCTGTTGGATTCTGCCGATTATAGCGCTATTTTTCTTCTTTTACATGTGCGTGTTTTACCTTATTTTAAATAAACTATCCCCTACGTACTACACTATCTGTGGCCCCTTTCTTTCATATTCCATTGGGGAGTTTCGGACCCAGACTTTTTCAGTGCGGTGGCTGGTTTAAGATCACAGCTCCTTGTTGGACGTGGTAGAGAGAGGCATCACGCCACCTACAGGATCCTGTTGGAGCTTCCATTCTATATTTAATGCTTGCCCTTGCCTTCCCTCCGGTAAGCGTTTAGTGTGCCCTCAGCATGCAGCACTGATTGTGGAGGAAGTCACGATATTTGGTGAAGGATTCCTTTCTTGCACTTGGCACCCATTTATTTGGACTTTTCTAATTCTTACTTTATGGACATTACATTGTTTGATTGTCTCACTGCCATGATTTTTTATTGGACATTATGGTATAATTGAATAGCACATTCATTGTCATTATTATATTTTGTTTGATTTGAATATCATTGTATCAATTTGGCGCAGCTCTTCTTTTGCATTTATTCCTTGGTGTTTTTCCACTACAGCTGCAGCTTTTCACATTTATATTGATTTTGTCACCATTCATATTGGTTTATTCATTTTTTACGTTTGTGCTTAGCGCGGTTATTTTTATACACAAAATGTACTCAGCCAATGAAAGGTAAGGACTCCATCTCTGATCTCCTTATGAAGTGTTTCTTACATGATGAAGATCAGCCATGGAGTATATCTGAGGTGCATATCAGGGTGTGCTTCTTCCCCACATATCCACCAACATTCATATACAAGACATTTCCCGCACTCAAGGCACTAATACACCTCCAGGGTTGTGTGGGACCCCTGATGTACAGGAAGACTTCAGTCAGGAACATTTCTCTCACTCAGACCAGGAATACGGCTTCTCCCCCGTGTGCAATTTCTGATGTGTGGAAAGATTGGACTTCACTGAATAACATTTCCCACACTCAGGACAGGAATACGGTTTCTCACCTGTGTGCGATCTCTGATGTGTGTAAAGATTGGACTTCTGTGCAAAACATTTCCCGCAATCAGGACAGGAATACGGTTTCTCACCTGTGTGCGATCTCTGATGTGTGTAAAGATTGGACTTCTGTGCAAAACATTTCCCGCAATCAGGACAGGAATACGGCTTCTCACCAGTGTGTAATCTCTGATGTGTGGAAAGAGCGTACTTCTGTGTAAAACATTTGCCGCACTCAGGACAGGAAAACGGCTTCTCACCAGTGTGCAATCTCTGATGTGTGGTAAGATACGATTTCAGTGAAAAACATTTCCCGCACTCAGGACAGGAATACGGCTTTTGCTTCGTGTGCGATCTCTGATGCCTGGAAAGAGCAGACTTGCCTGAAAAACATTTCTCGCAGTGATGTGTGGAAAGACTGGACTTCTGTGAAAAACATTTCCCGCACTCAGGACAGGAATACGGCTTTTCCCTCGTGTGCGATCTCTGATGTGTGGAAAGACTGGACTTCTGTGAAAAACATTTCCCGCACTCAGGACAGGAATACGGCTTCTCACCAGTGTGCGATCTCTGATGTGTGGAAAGATCGGTCTTCTGTGCAAAACATTTCCCGCACTCAGGACAGGAATACAGATTCTCACCTGTGTGAAATTTCTGATGATTCGAAAGACCAGACTTGAATGAAAAACATTTCCCACACTCAGGACAGGAATACGGCTTCTCACCCGTGTGCTTTCTCTGATGTGCTGAAAGATAGGACTTATTTAAAAAACATTTACCGCACTCAGGACAGGAATGCGGCTTCTCACCAGTGTGCGATCTCCGATGTGCAGAAAGAGCGGACGCCTGTGCAAAACATTTCCCGCACTCAGAACAGGAATACGGCTTCTCACCAGTGTGCGATCTTTTATGCACATTAAGATTACATTTCACACTGAAACTCTTCCCGCATTCAGAACAGGAGAACCTCTTATCTGTTGTAAGGACAGCACCGTCCCTCACAGTCTGAGGTTCCTCAGGATAAGAGGAATACGATTGTCCGGCACTGTCCCTCACAGTCTTAGGTTCCTCAGGATAAGAGGAATACGATGGTCGGGCACTGTCCCTCACAGTCTGAGGTACCTCAGAATAAGAGGAATACGATGGTCCGGCACTGTCCCTCACAGTCTGAGATTCCTCAGGATAAGAGGAATACGATGGTCCGGCACTGTCCCTCACAGTCTGAGGTTCCTCAGGATAAGAGGAATACGATGGTCCATCTACACTGTGTGGTGCCGGAAGGACATTTGAGGTAGCCGGGTTTTCTACTGGACTATACTGTGTGATGTCCTCATCTTCTACTTTACAGTCTGGAGACAAAGTGAGACAATCCTCTGAGGTTTTCCTCATCTCCCGTCCATCTACTAAAATAGAAATACAAAGATTATTACTAGACATCAGCAGATTGGTTCCCCTAAACCAGGACTCCGCCCACATCAGACAGCTTTGTCTCTGAGGATCTTACAGTTCCCCCCTCAAGGTAACTAGCAAATGGGTCCTCTGATCTCCTACCAGTTCATTTCTTTATTCATGGACCTTAGTCAGAGAGTGAGGAAAAAATGAGAACTGTCTTTTATAGGAGTGACAGTGATGAGGGGATTAAAGGACAAGTGTCCCCTCCCCCTCTATCACTCATTGCCATCTTCCCAACACAAGAAGTCCTGCACTTCCTTATTTAGTCCATGACTTAGTCATGAATAACAGCGGGGCTGAGCCCCACCAGAGGTCAGAGAGTGAGGATGGGGGGAGAACAACCAAAATGAAGACTGGACTGATCCTGAAGACCATATATATCTCTGGGGAAGTCCAATCAGGATGCAACACATCAGATGGGAGTGGTTTGAGGACGTCATCACGTTAGGCGGAGTGCCCTCAAGTTACACTGAGACTGATGCTTGGGGAATCTGCAGTGATTGTGTGTATTCAATGCTGGATTGCTTTTTTAACCTTGTGAGTGCTTTTCTTATCCATGTAATAAATATAACAGTGAGCACTATGGAGTCTCTTTATCTCTAGTAGCAGGAGCTGGCTACCTAAAGAGGAGGCTCCGCCTACATGTACCTGAAGGTGTGTGATTTCATGCTGGGTGTGTCCTCTTGGTATGGAGCAATGGGGTCCATCTGAAGAGGTGAGAGTACACCTGGAATTGCAGAGTGGCGCACTCTCAGCTTATTCTCCGTGACACCAGAAGGGTGGATTTGTGGCTCATTCATGTTTACTGTGGATTGTAAAACTGTTTGCGACTGTTCACCAGTGTGCGTGTCTTTTCATGTCTTTTCTTCAAGTTTTTGTGTGTTTGTGTAACAGTGTGTGCATTGTATAGATAGAATATACACGGCTCAATAAAAATGAAAGGAACTCAGTGACTTGGGTGTGAGACTATACAGACATATCCCTCCACCCGGCACAGCCAGCAAATAACAGAGCAAGTAACCCCGGGAGAATTCTTCTGTCAGAGATCTTGCTAGACCCGGGCATGGGGCAGAAGACCCAAGGAACATACCCCAGGGGTCTAGGCTGAGCAAAATCTATGGTGAACATCAACATTTTACTGCCAGCTGAACCCCAGAATCTCCATAAATCCAGTCTAGAGACATAAATTGTGTCTGCAGCACAGAGAGGGAAGATTATCCAAGAGAAATACAGGAATACAGGACGGGGAACACAGCTCAGGAAAGTGACCAGGGTATTACAGGCTATTATCACCCAGTCCCCCCCCCCCCTACTCTGGACCAATCAGTGAGCAGTATGGGTGCAGGAATGCATTTAGTGTTAATGACCCACCTGTGCTGATCTCTGTAGGAGTGTCCTCCTCTATAAATGTCCTCATTATTCCATTCTCCTCCATAGACTGCTGATCATCCCTCACATACGTCTCTTCTTCTTCTGCTTTAACCTCAAATTCTATATCGATTGGATCTCCACTCTAAACCAAGAAAATGAGAGAGAATATCATCTGGAAGATATAAGCTTACATAAAACACACACACATCCCCTCCACAAGTCCATGTTCTAGATACTCCATCCCACCAACCTTGTAACATTGAGGGATGGTGTGACCTTCCTGTGTGGAATCCCGGGAATACAGAGGACGGGGACATCTCTCTGGTGGGTTTCTGTAGCTGGATGACTCCACCATGGTGTCCTGGTACAGATCTTTGTGTACTTCCTCTATGACCCCATCCTCATCTTTTATTTTGTCTTTAACCTCATCTTTAGAATCTCTCAGGTTTCCACTCTGAATATATAATAAAAATGACATCAATGGTAACAATGCAGATAATGTACAGATCCAAATGATACTATCAGTGATTGTTCCTCATCTACCTGATGATGGTGAGGGATGGTGTGACCTTCCTGTGTGGAATCCCGGGAATACAGAGGACAGGGACATCTCTCTGGTGGGTTCCCATTACTGGAACCATCTGTAGGAAACACACACACACTGTCGAGGACCATAAACCAGGCGAAGACAGAAAGTACAGTTTTTAAAAAAAATGACACTTTTAATGAAATAGAAAAAAAATAACAGTTCAGGAATGTAGTCAAAAACAGAAGCTGGGATTTGGATGCCAGAGCAGGTAATCGGAGGAGCCGGGGTCAAGAAACCAGAAGTCAGTATAGTCTGAAGCAAAAATCAGGAACAGGAATAGGAAGAGAAGTCAGCCAGGGCAAAAAATACACAGGAACACACTGGAGATCATAGACCAAGCAAGGGCAAGGAGGAAATGAGCTCAGCTGCTTCAAAAGCAAAAAAGGGTCTGGCTGTAGGCTGGACTAATGAGGCAGGAAATATCAATCAAGTGAGTCACTGTGGTAACAAGCGGCTGGTAGTTACCCGACAGCTAAGCAGATTCTAAACACTGAAAGAAAAGAGCAGCTCGCTAACTATCAGGAGCCCATCCCTGACAGTAGCCTCTTCCCCAACAATCCCTCTCCCTTTGGGGAGCACCAGACTTGAGGGAAAAACGTATATGGAAAGCCTGGAACAGGGCAGGAACTTTTATGTACGAGGATGAGACCCAAGAGCGTTCCCCTGGACCGTAACCCCTCTGTGAACTGGATATCTTATGTGTCCACTAAACCTACGGGAGTCAATGATAGATTGTATCTCATATTCCACATGGTTGTCAACCTTAATCGGGCGAAGGCGTGGTACTGAGGTGGTATAGCAATAACACGTAAGGAAACATGGAATAGGTTGTAAATACGAACGTTGGAAGGAAGATCTAAGGCATAGGCCACCATGTTAACCTGATAGAGTATGCGGAAAGGCCCAATATACCAAGGTGCCAGTTTTAGTGAGGGAACACAGAATCAGAGTTAATGGGAATACAGCCAGACCTTCTCCTCCACTTGGTAGGAGGGTGAATGTAGGCATCAGCGGCCAGCATAGTTTGTACCTCTCTCTGGAGTGTTGCAAGTATTCCTGGACCGGCACCCATTGGAACAGAGTTCCTGAAGATGTTGCTCTAACGCAGAAATTCCTTGCGGAACAGATGTAATAGGCAACATGAATGGCTGGAACTCATAGTTCACCATAAACTGAGATAATCAGGAGGCGGCATTGATATTGTGAGCAAACTCCACCCAAGGTAACAGGTTACATAGTTACATAGTTAGTGAGGTTGAAAAAAGACAACAGTCCATCCAGTTCAACCTATGATGTGTGTGTGTTTGCTTTTAACCGTACATTGTATACCCCCTGTATGTTGTACATTGTATACCCCCTGTATGTTGTACATTGTATACCCCCTGTATGTTGTACATTGTATACCCCTGTATGTTGTGGTCTTTAAGGTGCCCATCTAACAGTTTTTTGAAACTATCAATGCTCCCTGCTGATACGACTGCTTGTGGAAGAGAATTCCACATCCTTACCGCTCTTACAGTGAAGAACCCCCTACGCATTTTAAGGTTAAACCGCCTTTCCTCTAGTTTTAGTGAGTGGCCACGTGTCTGATTGTATTCCCTTACTCTGAATAGTTTGTTCCTTATGCTAGGGTCGCCAGTACAGTATTTGTACATTGATATCATATCCCCCCTCAATCGTCTCTTCTCCAGAGAGAATAAGTTCAGTGCTTGTAGTCTTTCCTCATAGCTGATGTCCTCCATTCCCCTAATTATTTTTGTTGCCCTTCTCTGGACTCTTTCCAGTTCCAGCACATCCTTCCTGAGGACCGGTGCCCAGAACTGGACAGCATACTCCAGATGTGGCCGGACCAGAGTCTTGTAGAGTGGAAGAATAATCTCTTTATTTCTGGAGTGAATCCCCTTTTTTATACATCCCAGTATTCTGTTGGTTTTGCTTGCAGCGGCTTGGCATTGCATGCCACTGCCAAGCCTGTTGTCTACCAGTACCCCCAAGTCCTTTTCCATCCTAGACTCACCCAGAGGTTCCCCCCCTAGTGAGTAGCTTGCTTTCTGGTTATTGGCCCCCAAGTGCATTACTTTACATTTATCAACATTAAACCTCATCTGCCATGTAGTTGCCCACCCCGTTATTTTGTTCAGGTCTGTTTGTAAGGTTTCCACATCCTGCATAGAAGATAATGGCATGCCTAGTTTAGTGTCATCTGCAAATACTGAGATTGTACTAGATATCCCCTCCTCTAGATCATTTATGAATAAATTAAACAGGATTGGTCCCAGGACCGAACCCTGGGGGACCCCACTTTCCACACCCGCCCAATCCGAGTACTCCCTATTAATCATCACCCTCTGGACTCTCCCCTGGAGCCAGTTCTCTATCCAGGTACTCACCTTATGGTCCATACCTACCTTCCTTAGTTTGTACAGTAAGCATTTGTGGGGAACGGTGTCAAAAGCCTTTGCGAAGTCCAGATACACCACATCCACAGGCTTTCCCTTATCTAGGTGGCAGCTCACTTCATCGTAGAAGGTTAATAGATTGGTTTGGCAAGAACGATTTTTCATAAATCCATGCTGATTACTACTTATTATACTGTTTTCATTACTAAAGTCTTGTATGTGGTCCCTTAACATCCCCTCCAAAATCTTGCAGACTACAGATGTTAGGCTGACCGGCCTATAGTTCCCCGGGATATATCTCGGGCCCTTTTTAAATATTGGTACCACGTTGGCTTTTTTCCAATCAGTTGGCACCATACCCGTCTGTAAACTATCCTTAAAGAGCAAGAATAATGGTCTGGCAATCACCTGGCTGAGCTCTTTAAGAACCCTCGGGTGCAAGCCATCCGGTCCCGGTGATTTATTTATGTTAAGTTTCTCTAGTTTAGTTCTAAGTCTATCTTCTGTTAGCCATGGCGGCACTTCCTGAGGTGTGTTGTTTAGTTCGGCCTTACAAGCTAGGTTCGTGTAGCCCCCCAATTCTTTTGTGAAGACTGAAGAGAAGAAATGATTTAACACTTCCGCCTTTTCTCTGTCCTCAGTGGCCATATTTCCTTTGTCATCTTTTATGGGGCCAATGTGATCTGGCCTCGCTTTCTTACTGTTTATATACTTAAAGAATTTCTTGGGGTTCTTTTTACTCTCCTCCGCTATATGTCTCTCGTGTTCTATTTTAGCCGCCCTGATTTTGTCTTTACATTTCTTATTACACTCTTTGTAATGCTTGAATGCTGCCAATGACCCCTCAGTCTTGTATTTTTTGAAGGCCTTTTCTTTAGCACTAATATGCATTTTTATGTTGGAGTTTAGCCACCCAGGGTTTAATTTTGCTCTTTTAAATTTATTTCCCTTTGGAATGCACTGGTCAATCCCCTTGTTTAGTATGCTCTTGAAGCACTCCCATTTTTCCTCCGTGTTCTTTGTTCCCAGGGTTCCTTCCCAATTGATAATTTCTAGCAGCGAGCGCAGTTTTGGGAAATTGGCTGTCCCACCAGTGTTATGGTGGTCAGAAATATAGCAACATAAGAACAGCTCCCAGGCTTGGTCGGCCCATTCTGCAGCCCTATTGGACTGTGGGTGATATGCAGAGGAGAAGGAAAGCGGAACTCCCAACTGTGCACAAAAGGCTCCCCAAAACTTGGACACCAACTGGCTACCCCTGTCCGAGATGATAACTTTAGGTAACCCATGTAACTGAAAGAACTCTCCAGTGAAAATGGATGCCAGTTCCTTGGACACAGGCAACTTCTTTAGCGGAATGCAATGTGACATTTTGAAAAACAGTCAACTGCCATAAGAATAACTGTGTTGCTATGGGACTTGCGTAAATCCATAATAAAATCAATAGACAAGTGGATCCAAGGCCTCTCTTCACTGCAAATTTCATTCTGCTAGAGACAAATTTTTAGAAAAGTATCCACAGGGATGGATAGAACTCTCAGGGGTAGGAGGTTGAGACAGGAAAGCACCTACTCCAGTCTCAGACGCATCAACTTCATGAATGAAGGGTAACATGGGATCAGGATGTTCCAGCACTGGAACTGCAGCAAAAGTGGCCTTGAGGGATTCAAAGGCTTTAATGGATTCCAGGGACCAATTCTGTGGGTTTCCCTCTTTTCTGGTCATACAGTATCAATGAAGGGGTTTGACCAGAAAAGAGAAGTTACTCATAAATTCCTGATAATAATTGGCAAAGCCAAGAAAATGTTGTAGCGCACGTAGACCTATAGGCCAAAGCCACTTTAGAACTGCAGATGGCTTCTCTGGGTCCATCAAAAACCTGGCAGCACAAATGACATAACCCAAAAATTGAACCTGTACATGTAACTCGCATTTTTCCAACTTGCAATAGAGGTTGCTTTCTCTCAACCTCTGTAGCAAACGGGAGAGACATCTGTGTGGAGGTTCTCTAGGGATTTACAATATATGAGAATATCATCCAGGTAAATTACCACACATTACGGCAGCATATCTCAGAGGACATCATTAATAAAGTCTTGGAAAACTGCAGGACTGTTGCAGAGACCAAAGGGCATTACAAGGTATTCGTAGTGTCTGGTCCTAGTATTAAATTTCCATTCGTGGCCCTCTTTAATCCTCACAAGATTGTATACCCCTCGCAAATCGAGCTTAGTGAAGACCGTTGTTCCCTTGAGGCAGTCAAATAATTCCATTATCAATGGGATTGGATAAGTATTTTTAACTGTAATGTGAATGAGACCCCTATAATCGATACAGAGACTCAGTTCACCACTCTTTTTTTTTCCCCACAAAGAAAAAGTCGGCACTGGAAGGAGAAGAGGATTTGCGGGTGAACCCCTGGGATAGTTAAATCACAGCATACTTCTCCATTGCCTTCTCCTCTGAGACAGACAGCAAGTAAACCCGGCCATGAGGAGGAATGGCACCGGGGTTGAAGGTCAACTGTGCACTCAAAAGGCCGATGTGCCAAAATACCGGCCTGACCTTTGTCAAAGACATCACAGAATTCATGGTATTCTTCTGGCAATAAAGAGACTGAAGACATGCACATGATCTTAATCACTTTCTAAAGAGATGTATTAGTGCATTGTGGGGACCATGACAAAACCTCAGCATTACAGCAATTAAAAGAGGGATTGGGCCTCTGTAACCAAGGATAACCAATGACAACTGGGTAATGAGGTAAGGAAATGACTAGGAATTTGAATTATCTCATGGTGAAGAGCCCTTACAGCCATGGTCAATGGAGTGGTTTCATGGGTCACATGGGCAGGCTGTAGAGGTCTTCCATCAAAAGCCTCAATGGTAAGAGGGGAGGCACGAGGCTGCAGTGGTATTGAATGCTTCAACAGAAAGTGCAGTTATTAAAATCACACCTTTAAGTAAATAGCAAAAACAACAGTTCAGGAACGTAGTCAGCATAAGTCAGCGTAGTCAGGCAAAACAAATCAGGAATAGTGTTGAGCGAACACGGACTGTATTATTCGAGTTCGTATCGCATAATTGGATTTTTTTTACCCGAACACGGACCCAAAAAATTTACTTTATGTTCGGGTTTAAAATTCGGTAACTTTATTTCCTGTTTTGTATGTAATGGCGCGCTTTTAATGGCAGGCTTTCAACAGCCAATCAACAAGCGTTTAACTAAGCCATGCCTACTAATGTATTAGTAGCTGTGATTGGCCATCTGAAGCATGTGACCCATGTCTTTATAAGTTCGAGAGTCACAGCGCGCCGCGTCATTCTGCTGTAGTATAGGGAGAGAGCACACATCATACGTGCTGGCTGCTGATTAGGGACAGACAGTGATTCTGTGAAAAATTGTGTCCGAAAAGAATGCAGGGTCAGGTCGGAGTGCAGGCAGGGAAAGTTATTAGAGCATTTTAGGGCGAGGCTGGAGATTAGGCAGGGTCAGTCTTCTACATCGATTTTGCTGTGTGGGGGGTGGTGCAGTGAACAATCTTTTTGCCCTCACTTGAGCCCACTGAGGAGGAGGGAGAAAAAAAAATCTATTTTTATCAGTCAGTTGTGTGCAGCGTTCATCACCATCAGGTATATTTTACTACAAGTTAAAAGGGATTTTTTTTCCCCCTTCATAGCCTGTTTGCTGCAGTGCTGACTCTGAGCTGACTGTGACATAAGACACTGCTGTGTTCACATGTGCTATTGAGTGATTTTCAATTTTATACACTTTTTTCTATTCCACTATTCAATATACACCCTTTTGGGTTAAAAAAATTAAATTGTGGCATAGTCTGTACTAATCTATTTAAAAATTACAAACTTAAAAGGGGGATTTTCTTTTTTTTTCCCTTCATAGCCTGCAGCAGAGCTGACTGTGACATAAGACACTGCTGTGTTCACATGTGCTATTGAAAAATCACCAATTTTATATCATATTTTCTATTCCGCTATTCAATCTACACCCTTTGGGGTAAAAAGAATTAAATTGCGGCATAGTCTGTATCGGTACGTGTGAGATACACCTTTCCAATTTTTGGGGCGCATCTTACACCGCCGAGGATTTCAGGGTGCTTCAGTTTGCCTCCTGCCTGTTCCGAACTCCTCCTACTCCTCATCCTGCCTTTAGGGTACAAAAAATAGTAATCGGGGCCTAGTCTGGGTCTGTACGTGTGAGATAGATACACCTTTTGATATCATATTTTCTATTCCGCTATTCAATCTACACCCTTGGGGTAAAAAGAATTAAATTGCGGCATAGTCTGTATCGGTACATGTGAGATACACCTTTCCAATTTTTGGGGCGCATCTTCCACCGCCGAGGATTGCAGGGTGCTTCAGTTTGCCTCCTGCCTGTTCCGAAATCCTCCTACTCCTCATCCTCATCCTGCCTTTAGAGTACAAAAAATTGTAATCGGGGCCTAGTCTGGGTCTGTACGTGTGTGAGATAAATACACCTTTTGATATCATATTTTCTATTCCGCTATTCAATCTACACCCTTTGGGGTAAAAAGAATTAAATTGTGGCATAGTCTGTATCGGTACGTGTGAGATACACCTTTCCAAATTTTTGGGCGCATCTTACACCGCAGAGGATTGCAGGGTGCTTCAGCCTCCTGTTCCGAACTCCTCCTACTCCTCATCCTCATCCTGCCTTTAGGGTACAAAAAATTGTAATCGGGGCCTAGTCTGTGTTTGTACGTATGAGATACACCATTTTATATCCTTTTTTCTATTCCGCTATTCAATACACACCCTTTTGGGGTAAAAAAAATTAAATTGCGGCATAGTTTGCATATTTGACTGTGAGATACACCCGTCGGATACTGTTGTTGTTTTGTTCCGCTATTCAATAAACACCTTTCTAGGGCAAGATCATAAATTACAGAAATATGAGGAGACCGTCAAATAGGGGCCGTGGCCTGGGTCGTGGTGCTGCTGGTAGAGCTCCTGTTGCATGGAGAGTACGTGGTCGATCTGTGCCAGCTACACGCACAGGTGAAACTTCCTCAAGTGTGAGTAGGCGACGGAACCTGCAGCAGTATTTGGTAGGGCATCATGCGCCTCTAGAAGTGATGAGGCCAGAACAAGTAGAGGCGATAGTAGATTGGTTTGCTGCTGACAGTGCCTCCAGTTCCTTCACATTGTCTCCCACCCAGTCTACTGCAGAAAGGTCAGAGTTGGCACCTGCAGCCGATGTCCAACCGTCTTTCACCTCACCCCCTTGCTAATCAGGCAAGCAGTCTGAGCCCCAAGTCATGCAGCAGTCTCTTCTTCTTTTTGAGGACTCTGTCAGCAGGGTTTCCCAGGGCCATCCACCTAGCCCTGCCCCAGAAGTGGAAGAGATTGAGTGCAGCGATGCCCAACAACTTATTTCTCAATATGAGTACATGGAAGGACCATCGCAGCACGTCTCCGATGATGACGAAACGCAGGTGCCAACAGCTGCGGCACTCAGAATTGTGGAGACCGACAAGGAGGGCAGGGGTGAAGACTGGGTGGAAGATGATGTGGAGGACGATGAGGTCCTCGACCCCACATGGAATGAAGGTCATGCAGGTGACCTGAGTAGTTTGGAGGAAGAGGCGGTGGTCGCACAGAGCCACCAGCACAGCAGAAGAGGGAGCAAGGTGCAGAAGCGGAGCGGCCGTGCCCTAGACACTACGCCTGCTACTGCCAAACACAGCAAGGGACCGAGCGCACCAAAGCCAGCTCAAAGGAGTCCTCTAGCGTTGAAGTTCTTCAGAAAATGTGCTGATGACAGGACACGAGTGGTTTGCACCCTGTGCAATCAGAGCCTGAAGTGAGGCATAAACCTTCTCAACCTGAGCACAACCTGCATGATCAGGCATCTAAGTGCAAAGCACGAGCTGCAGTGGAGTAGACACCTTCAAAACCAAGAAAAGTCTCTGGCTCCTCCTGCTTCCTCTTCTGCTGCAGTCTCGGCCTCTCCATCCACCTCTGTAGTGATACCGGCACCTGCCACCCCGCAAACAGACGATCTGTCAGCAACACCACCACCTGAATCACCAACCATCTCCACAATGTCCTGTGGAAGCGTTCAGCTTTCCATCTCCCAAACACTTCAGAGGAAGAGGAAGTACCCCCCTAACCACCCGCGATCCCTGTCCCTGAATGCCAGCATTTCAAAATTCTTGGCCTTTGAAATGCTGTCTTTCTTTCTGGTGGAGACGCACAGTTTTAAAAGCCTTATGTCGGTGGCTGTCCCACAGTAAGTCGTGCCCAGCCGCCACTACTTTTCCAGGCAAGCCATCCCTTCCCTGCACAACCAAGTGGGGGAAAAAATCAGGTGTGCACTGCGCAACGCTATCTGTGGCAAGGTCCACCCAACTACCGATACGTGGACCAGTAAGCACGGTCAGGGGCATTATATCTCCCTAACGGCACACTGGGTAAATGCAGTGGTGGCTGGGCCTGAGGCGGATAGCAATTTGGCCCATGTCCTTCCACCACCGAGGATTGCAGGGCGCTTCAGTTTGCCTCCTGTTCCTAACTCCTCCTACTCCGCTTCCTCCTCCTCTACCGCCTCCTCATCCGGTCAGTGTAACACCTTCACCACCAACTTCAGCACAGCCAGGGGTAAACGACAGCAGGCAGTTTTAAAACTTGCCTGTTTGGGGGAATAAACCACACCGCGCAGAAGTTGTGGAGGAGCATGGAACAGCAGACAAATGAGTGGTTGCTGCCAGCGAGCCTCAAGCCCGGCCTGGTGGTGTGCGATAACGGGCGAAATCTCATAGCAGCTCTGGGCCTAGCCGGTTTGACGCACATCCCTTGCCTGGCGCATGTGCTGAATTTGGTGGTGCAGAGGTTCCTTAAAAATTACCCCGATATGTCAGAGCTGCTACAGAAAGTGCGGGCCGTCTGTGCGCACTTTCTGCGTTCTCACCCTGCTGCTGCTCGCCTGTCAGCGCTGCAGCGTAACTTCGGCCTTCCCGCTCACATGTGACATGCCCACAAGGTGGAACTCCACCTTGCACATGCTGGAAAGACTGTGCGAGCAGCAGCAGGCCATAGTGGAGTTTCAGCTGCAGCACGCACGCGTGAGTCGCTCTGCGGAACAGCACCACTTCACCACCAATAACTGGGCCTCCATACGAGACCTGTGTGCCTTGTTGCGCTGTTTTGAGTACTCCAACATGGCCAGTGCCGATGACGCCGCTGTCAGCTTAACTATCCCACTTCTATGCCTCCTTCAAAAAACAATTCGGGCGATGATGGAAGAGGATGTGGCACAGGAGGAGGAGGAAGAGGGATCATTTCCAAGGCTTTCAGGGCAGTCATTCACAAGGGGCTCCGAGGGTGGGTTCCTGCACACACAAACGCCAGGTACACAATTGTCCAGCAGGGGCACAGTTCTGGAGGATGAGGAGATGAAGGAGGAGATGGAACCATGTTCACATCAGGGTGGCACCCAGGCCAGCTCATGGCCATCACTGGTGCATGGCTGGGGGGATACAGAGGACACAGACGATAGACCTCCCACAGAGGACAGTCTTTCGTTGCCTCTGGGCAGCCTGGCACACATGAGCGATTACATGCTGCAGTGTCTCCACAACGACCGCCGAGTTGCCCACATTCTAACTTTTGCTGATTACTGGGTGGCCACGCTGCTGGATCCCCGTTACAAGGACAACGTACCGTCCTTAATTCACTCACTGGAGCGAGATCGCAAGATGCGCGAGTACAAGCGCACGCTGGTAGAGGCGATGCTGCTGGCATTCCCACCTGACAGTGGAAGCACAAGGCCAAGGCAGAGGAGGAGGAGGAAGAGGTCGCCAACATAACCAGGGCACCGCCAGCACCTCAGAAGGCAGGGTTAGCATGGCCGAAATGTGGAAAAGCTTTGTCAGCACGCCACAACAAACAGCAGCACCAGCAACTCATATGGAACGTCTTAGCAGGAGGCAGCATTTCACCAACATGGTGGAGCAGTATGTGTGCACACGCCTACATGTAGTGAATGACGGGTCTGCCCCCTTCAACTTCTGGGTCTCCAAATTGGGCACATGGCCTGAGCTTGCCCTTTACGCCTTGGAGGTGCTGGCGTGCCCTGCAGCCAGTGTATTATCTGAACGTGTATTTAGCATGGCTGGGGCCGTTATCACAGACAAGCGCAGCCGCCTGTCCAGAGACAATGTGGACAAGCTCACGTTCATTAAAATGAACCAGGCATGGATCCCACAGGACTTTTCCGTATCTTGTGCAGAATAGAGATGGATACCGACCTTACCCAGCCATTGTTATATTTTTGATCTTTCTCACTCTTTTGGGGTGTACCCTCATTTAAAATTACTGAAAAAAAGCAGTGTTGGCTACCTCGTCCTCCTCCACCGCCGCTTCCACCTACACCGCCACATCCACCACCACCTCAACCTCCCTCCTACTCCATATGGGCCTCGTGCTTCACAGATGAAGAAAATTGTTTTATTTTTCTGTTTTAAAGTTATTTCCCTATGCACATTTGTTTGCAGAGCACTTGCCATGCTCTTAACTACGTTTTGCTGCCATTTGCAGCACTCTAGCCCTTTCCATTGGTGTTTTAGAGCCATTTTAGTGCCTGAAAGTTCGGGTCCCCATTGACTTCAATGGGGTTCGGTGTCCGGGCAAAGTTCGGAAAAAGTTCGGGACACGGACCCGGACTTTTTTTTCCAAGTTCGGCCGAACCCGCCGAACACGGACATCCAGGT
Organism: Pelophylax lessonae; assembly: GCF_965119305.1. Lineage (NCBI taxonomy): Eukaryota > Metazoa > Chordata > Amphibia > Anura > Ranidae > Pelophylax > Pelophylax lessonae. Next base: position 74,834 of record NW_028119794.1, read on the forward strand.
GTCCGCTCAACTCTAATCAGGAACAGGTATCGCAAGAGAAGTCAGCCACGGCAAGTCATACACAGGAACACACTGGAGAGCATAGACATAGCAAGGGCAAGGAGGAAATGAGCTAAGGTACTTAAATAGCAAAATGGGGCAGGCTGTGGACTGGACTAATGAGGCAGGTAATGGTAACCAGGTGAGTCACTGTGGTAACGAGCGGCTGGTAATTAACCGAAAGCTAAGTAACTTCTGAGCTCTGAAAGAAAACAGCTGCTCGTTAACCTTCCTAGCGGTATTCCCGAGCGTGACTCGGGGTTAGAGATTTTAGAGCCAAAAGCGGTAACCCCGAGCCACACTCGGGGTAGCGCTAGGAAGATCGCTGGATCCTGGTAGAGGTTTTACTTACCTTTTCTCCGGGATCCAGCAAAGTATGCGGAGCTTCCTCCCGATCGTCTGCGAGCCCGGCTTCCGTCTCCGGCGACGTGACGTTCGCAGGGGGGTGGAACCGGCGGCAAATTCAAATGTAAAAGAAACCAAACACACTGATACCATTCAAAATTAAAAAAAATCACATTACATTGCCCCCCCCAGTGCCCTTTCCTGCAGTTTTATTGTACTTTTTATGTAAATATATATATATATATATATATATATATATATATATATATATATATATATATATATATATATATATATATATTATATATATACATATATATAAAATAAATGTATACAGTTGGTTTGAGCTGCTCATTCACAAGAATTACATGCAAAATAATGGTACCGCTTTCAGCACCTAAAATCCAAAAGAATCATACCGCCAGGGAGGTTAAGTGACAGGAGCCCAGCCCTGACACACACTGACTGAATACATTGTTTCTATGTGTTTATCAGATGATGGGGGATCTAGGTGGATCCTCCGTACTGCTCTCTCCTTTACAATAAAGTCTCCTCTTACCCGGTGATGTTAGGGGCGGCTGATTCTCCATCATGACGTCCTTGTAGAGATCCTTGTGTCCTTCTAAATACTCCCACTCCTCCATGGAGAAATAGACAGTGACATCCTGACACCTTATAGGAACCTGACACACACAATGATACAGTCACCATCCAGACACATCCCTTGTCTGTTACTGGACAATGTCCCAGAATTCCCAGCACCGCTCACCTCTCCTGTCAGCAGCTCCATCATCTTCTTGGTGACTTCTAGAATCTTCTGCATGTTGTGTCTCTTAGGTTTTATGGAGTCACATGGAGGCACTGTGATGGTCATATGATCACCTGACTTCAGAAGAGGAAATCTCTGTATTGAGGAACCAATAGGAATATCATGTTAGAATCCCAGAATCCTCCTCACCTCTCCGGTCAGGTCTGTGTATTACTAATAGAGATAAGAGTGATGTCATGTGAACTCCCAGAATCCTCCTCACCTCTCTGGTCAGCAGGTAGATGATCTCCAGGGTGAGGTTTAGTATCTTCTCAGTCATGTGACTCCGGTCCTCCTTCATCCTCATTCGTTCTGTCACTCGATCTATACAGGTTTCTGTCTAGACAGGTAAGGATAAAAATATATATGTAAGAGGAGAAATGTTCTGACCCTGAAGGGGTTAATCTAGGTTTCCACACTATATATGTGTGTATCATCATCTGCTGGAGATAAAAGACATCACAGTGACTGTGGAGGAAGAAGACGGACATGACGGGGGGGGGGGGGGGGTTACTGGGTGTAAATAGAAAATAATATCTTATTACCTCCTCTTCTGCCACTCCAGCAACGTCTGCGCTCTATTTCCTTCTTACTCACCTTTCACCCGGAACTTCCTATTAATACCTGACATCACTTCCTGTCTTCCTGTCTGGGTAGAAGTGAGATCACCATCTTGTGGAGCTCAGAGGAACTGCAGCCCCGAGAACCGTCTCGTAGTGAGAACACGGTCTTGTGCTGTGTGTGTATGTACTGTATATCTTTATAGATGGGGTCATCGCCACTCCCACAAAGGAGGGGGGGGGGAGTATATTACTGCCTAATACAGCCTTTTTCAACCAGGGTGCCCAGGCACCCTAGTGTGCCTTGAGGTTTCCTCAGGGGTGCCTCAGCAAAATGTCCTAAAAATTGTATACAAGTCAGTGGGTGGATGAAGCCAGACTTTTATTTACTTAAAGTCATAGGTTTTCATTGTGCACCATTATGACCCTCGTGCTGCCGACCTGCTAACGACGAATGACATCATCAGTTGATGAGGAGGATGTCAGTTGCCTGCATGGCATGCTTGTTTGACCCTCCCCTGCTTCTCTCCATAAGCTTTGGGGTCACATTAGCTGAGTGATAGGAAAAAACTGGGAAAAAAGAGAAACATTGGAATACTACTGAGTACCAACTTGTACCTCTAACATTGGGCATCCTACCTGTGTGTATGTTGCTGCATTATGTAAAACTATTAGAATATTTTTTACATTTTAGGATGGGGTGCCTCAAGACTGTCCATAATTTTAAAGGGTGCCTCGACCATAATTTGGGGGTGTGCCTCGACTGAAAAAAGGTTGAGAAACACTGGCCTAATACCATCACACGCTCATCCCCCCCTTTCCTGGCCAGGCAGGCTGCATGCTCAGATTAACAGTTTGGTGTTTATTTCCTTGTTGACCTCACACATCCTCCAATAACAACTCATATGGCTAAGCTCATGAAGACCACAACAAGCAAATAGGTGGCTCATTATCAGGGCTTGTTTTATCAGAGAATAGGTGCAGGAACTCCCCTTTTCTCTCCCTCTATCCACCTCTGAGTGTCATTCCTTGGTTCCACCCCCTACCTACCTCCGAGCACCATTCCTTGGTTCAACCCCCCTACCCACCTCCGAGCACCATTCCTTGGTTCCACCTCCGAGCACCATTCCTTGGTTCCACCCTCTACCCCCCTCCGAGCACCATTCCTTGTTTCCACTCTCTACCCACCTCCCAGTACCATTCCTTGGTTCCACCCTCTACCCACCTCTGAGCACCATTTCTTGGTTCCACCTCCTACCTACCTTTGAGCACCATTCCTTGGTTCCACCCTCTACCCACCTCCCCGTACCATTGCTTGGTTCCACCCTCTACCCACCTCCCAGTACCATGCTTTGGTTCCTCCCCCTACCTACCTCCGAGCACCATTCCTTGGTTCAACCCCCCTACCCACCTCAGAGAACCATTCCTTGGTTCCACCCTCTACCCACCTCAGAGTACCATTGCTTGGCTCCACTCTCTACCCACCTCCCAGTACCATTCCTTGGTTCCACCCTCTACTAGGGGTTGGCCTTGCGGTTCACCCGGCGGTCGGTTCGCAGCTAATTTTGCTTGTTCGCAGTCCGCCAATTTTGCGAACACATGGCGTTGTTCTCAGCGGCCATGTTAGTTTACATTGGGGAGAACTTTGACCCATGACACAGCCGTCAGGTGGAACAGTACAGCGAATTGAAACATTTCAGCACATGGACATGCACCCTACCATATAAATAGATCAGAGCTGGAGCCCATTTCACATTCTGCTTTTTGTCAGCGTAGGGAGAGGTTGGCGAGTGCATCAGGGACAGATTGCCAGTGACACAAATAGCTCTGTTAAGATCCACAAAAGTCCTTTTCAGGGCTGGTATTTGGTATAGGTGTACAGTCTTTTTTCAGTGTAGGGAGAGGTTTGCTGTGTGCACCAGGGACAGATCGTCAGTGACACAAATCGCTCTGTTAAGGTCCACAAAAGTCATTTTAAGGGCTGTTATTTGGTATAGGTGTACAGTGCACTATATAGGTGTAGCGGGGTCTTCCATTATACAAGTTCTAAAAGACTGCTGCTTGACATTTGAGAGGAACTCGGCTCCATCTAGTGGCCAAAAGGACACATTGCAGCGGCTATGGAATGTCTTTTGATGTTATTTTCCTTTCAGGAAGTTGAGCAGTCTTCATCGCCCATAGTGCTTTGAGAATACCAGGGTGCACTGCTGCACCGCACAGCCTTCTGGGGGAAGCTTTATAAAGGAAGGGAGGAGCCAGGCTCACTCTCTTGGGAAAGACACAGTGAGACAAGCAGGATGCCAGTGCTGTGGGCTGATGCTGTATGCTAGGCCGAAACTCCTGGGCCTTAAGTGACTAAGTTGCAGTGTTTCATCTCCAGTAGAGGATCCCTCCTGGAGGTCCCATCGATGTTCTACAGAGACCAGACTCATCCACCCCAAATACCTAGCGCGGCTGGTGACAGAGGCCGGAGACTGAGACAGCAGCGGAGGCTTCCTGGGAGACAGTCCTGTTGGTGAGAGGGCACCTGCCCAAAAACTGACTCTATCTATCAAAGAAGTAACTTTAGTCAGGATTAGCCTTAGAGTAGTAGAAGGCAATATACCAGGTGGCCCAGTACATCTCTCACAGAAGTTTTACCGGCAATCCTGCACAGACACCCCGCGGTGATTACTAACTGTTTGCTGCCATTCTCTCTATTGATCACCCATCCTCAATGTGGATTACAAATTGCGAGTGCACCAACGTTGCTAGCGAAGATATAGAGAAGAAACAGCGGACTCAGATAGGTCTGACATTCTGATACTGTGTCTAACTGAATGCTGAGCCTTATCTCCAAAAGTATAATAGTGATTAAGATGGCGGTCCTATAGGCTCTGAGACATTTCCTGAAACAATTAATGTGCCCTTGAGGAGTGATATCACAGTATTTATTTTATCTTTGATTAATTAATTAGTATATCCTTTTACAAAGTCATATTTTACTGTATCGAAACTGTTTATTTGATTCACAGTAAATAACTTTCCTGTTTAAAAGCAAGCTTGTGTGTGGTCACCTTGTATTACCCAGAAGGACTGCAGCTGGAGAGAGGTAACAGGTCATTATTATTTATTGAAGTGTTATATTCCAATCTGTGTAGCCATTTGGTATTCCAGTCCTATTCTGGGTCAGTTGTGCCTAGGGAGGGTTCGAGCCAATTCTGTGGGTTGTTAGGCAGGACGTAGACCCAATAATCTAATCAGCAGCTCCTGCGGGGGTGGTGCTACACGTGGGGGCTCGTCCGGGATCATCTACAGTCCTGCAACACAACCCTCTCAGCCACAGAATCCCCCTCAACGCAGAAATGGATCCTACCGCTGCAGCCGAGTGGTGCAGGGAAGAGAATGTCGTAGTGGAAAATGGCCTGGTGGTTGAAATCAAGGGAGAGGTCTGGACTGAGGAAAAACTCCTCCCAGTTTTAAGGGCACTGTCCACAGACAGGAAATTCTGGGTGACTGACATAAAGACAGACACCACCGTTCCACACACGTATGCATTGTGTGAGTGGAGGAAGGGGGTCCCTGATTACTTTAAGGGAACCAGTGTAAAGACTACTGACCAAACAGAACTTTTCTTAATACATCCAGAAGTCCTTACTGAAGGTCCCTCATCCACCACTCCTGGGGGATCCAGCAAAGAAAAAGGTGTCCAAGAAGGGAGTCCAGAGTCACCACCTTTGTCTACCTTTAGCTCAGAACTGTGTGCTGTTCTCGGGGAAATCGTAGCAAAATGTAGTAAGGACTCCCCAAACTATCTGATGACTGAATATAGGAAGCTCAGGACATTCTCTGGGAAACAGCCTGTGCCTTCGACAGAAGATGGGTTTGAAGAGTGGTTAGATACCGCCACTCAGGCTTTGGAAGAGTGGGAGGTACCAGAACAGCACAAGAAACAGAGAATCACAGAAAGTTTAAAGGGACCTGCACTAGAGGCCGTACGTAATCTCAAGCTAAGCAAAAAGAACTGTACTGCACAGGATTATCTAGACATTCTACAAGATGTATTTGGTCGGACGGAGAACGTGGCTGAACTTCTTTACCAGTTAGACCACTGTTACCAAGAAGAGGAAGAGAAGTTGTCCGAATTTATTAGACGCCTAGATAAGATCATCCACCAGATCTTGATAAAGAAAGGGATAGACCCCCGGAAGGTAGATGAGACTCGTGCACGGCAGGTGCTGAGAGGGGCTCAACCCTTAGATCCCATTGCCATACTGTTGCGAACTCGCCAAGATGGTGGCATTCTGGAATACCCTGACCTGATCCGAATGGTCAGAGAAGAAGAGGTCATGTTAGACAACAAAAGGAAGAGTCGGCAGTTTGACTCAACTGCTCGTGTCAGAGTGATAAGTGCAAAAGAAAGTGACTCGCAAGTTGAACTCCTAAAGACCCAGGTGTCCCAGTTGATAGAAATGGTGTCCATCCTGACTAGTCAGGCATCTACTCTACCTGATGGGAACGTGTCAGAGAAGCCGGATAAACCTTCTAACCTTAGAGTAGACCCGGAACCGAGACCTAGGAGATCGCTAACTTGTTTCAACTGTGGGGGAGTAGGACATGTTAGAGGAGTATGTCCCAGCCCAGGAAATGTCGCCTCAGAACCTCGCAAGCCAGCGGAAAAACTTCAGAGGGCACCCGTGAAGGAGTCGACCGGGTGCCCGCCAGTTTCAAGGGAATCCAAGAGACTCAATGATTCAGGGAATCTGAGTCAGGGAGTCAGATCCAGGTACAACGCCCCTAGTTCTATACTCCAGGCTACTGAGAGAAGGAAAATCAATGCACACCGGGCCCAGAGGGGACTGAAGTCCAGAAGAAAAAAAAAGAAAAGAGCCTGGGTGCAGAGAACTGAATCAGACAACAAGGCCACTTCAAGAGAATTCCCAACTAACTTGGTCGGGCCTTCCCCTGTAGTCTCTGTCCAGGTAGAAGGAATTTACACAAGAGCCCTCCTTGACACTGGGGCCCAAGTGACTCTTCTGTATAGAGACTTCTATGATAAACACCTTACCCATCTACCTCTGCAGAAGTTGGAAGATCTGGAGATATGGGGTATCGGGACTCAAAGTTTTCCCTATGACGGGTATCTGCCAATCAAGTTGACCTTTGACCCATCAGTGGCTGGTGAAGCTGAAACCTTCGACACCCTAGCGGTGGTCTGTCCTCGTCCGCCAGGGGCCAACAAAAGCTCTCTCATCGTAGGGACCAACACTGACCTAGTAAGGCGCCTCCTGACACAACTGGTCCAGGGACAGGATGCTCCAGCGCCAAGGATTCACCCCATGCTACGGCAGGCCTATCAACGATTAGTATTGGAGCAAGAGACTCCTGCAGAAGGAGTTGGAAGACTCTGGAAGTTGGACAGAACGGAAAAGGTCTTGCAGCCAGGAGAGGTGGCTTGTCTGAAAGCTTCCGTTAAACTCACATGGAAACAGCCGGGCCCTTTTATCATCTTTGAATCAGGTCCACAGGAAGAGGAGAGAGGGATAGAAGTAATCCCTGAAGTGATCCCTTTGAAGGTGTTACAGAAAAACCATGGAAGGGTTTTAGTGAGTGTCAGAAACACCTCTACTACACCGGTGAAGGTACCGGCCAGAGTGCTGTTGGGCCAAGTTAACCCGGCTACCCCAGTTGTCCCATCTGATCTTAAAGAGGAGGGAAGGGGTGAAGATGTTATAGAAGAGCTCTGCTCTGGAAACGCTGCCCTCCCACCAGAATGGGTGAAGAGGGCCAAGGCACAACTTGCTGGATGGCGAGGAATATTTTCTAGGGCTGAGTTCGACGTGGGATGCGCCAGGAGTGCCACTCATAAGATCCGCCTGAGTGAGGACAAACCTTTCCGAGAAAGAGTCCGGCGAGTTCCCTTAGGTGACTTAGAAGATCTACGTCAGCAGCTGGCGGAACTCAAGAAGACTGGGGTTATTCGAGAATCCAGGAGCCCATATGCTTCTCCGATAGTGGTAGTCCGGAAGAAAAACGGATCTCTGAGGCTTTGTATCGACTACCGAACACTGAACAGAAGAACCATCCCAGACCAGTATACCACTCCTCGAATCGAAGACGCCCTACAGAGCCTGTCAGGGGCGAAGTGGTTCAGTGTGATGGACTTAAAGAGTGGGTATTATCAGATCCCCATGCACCCTGAAGATCGGGAGAAGACAGCCTTCATCACCCCTGTGGGGTTCTTTGAGTTCAATCGCATGCCTCAGGGATTGTCAGGGGCCCCTGCTACCTTCCAAAGGCTGATGGAAAGGACCGTTGGAGATATGAATTTGATAGAGGTACTGGTATACTTGGATGATGTTATCGTGTTTGGCAGAACTTTGGAAGAACACGAGGAGAGGTTGGAAAAGGTCCTGAAGAGGCTACATGAAGAAGGCCTGAAACTTTCTCCTGAGAAGTGCCAATTCTATCAGTCCTCGGTCCATTACCTGGGCCACATCGTGTCTGAAGAAGGGGTGGCCACCGACCCGGACAAGCTGGATGCTGTCGCCTCCTGGCCGAGACCTACAAATGTGACCGAACTTCGGTCGTTCCTGGGTTTTTGCTCCTATTACAGGAGGTTTGTAGAGGGGTTCGCCAAGATTGCCCGACCCCTCAATGAGTTACTAAAGAACGAAGAAGATGACGTTCCTGAACTGGTCAAGCCAATGAAGTCCACCATGGGACCCCGGAAGGCCAAGGAGTCCATCCAGGATCAGTGGACCCCAGAATGTGAAGGGGCTTTCATTCAGTTGAAAAAGAATCTAACCACTGCCCCTGTGTTGGCCTACGCAGATCCCACGAAACCATATGAACTACATGTCGATGCCAGCCGAGATGGGCTGGGTGGGGTACTCTACCAGGAACATGGGGGCCACCTGCGACCCGTAGCCTACGTGAGCAGGAGTCTACTACCTGCTGAAAGGAATTATCCTACCCACAAACTTGAATTCCTGGCCTTAAAGTGGGCAGTGGTCGACAAACTGAAAGATTACCTGTACGGAGCTGAATTCATTGTCAAGACGGATAATAATCCCCTTACCTATCTGTTGACTACAGCTAAGCTGGATGCAACAGGACACAGATGGTTGGCTGCCCTCTCTAGCTTCAACTTCAGCCTGAAGTATCGGCCAGGAATCGGGAACAGGGATGCAGATGCCCTATCCAGAAGGTTGCATGCACCACACGAACCTGATGAAGAATGGACCCATTTGGCTCCAGAAGGGGTGCGTGCCCTATATCAGGGAACTGAACTTCGATCCAGAGGAGGATCAAGAGCCGAAGAGATTGGGGTTTCGGCTGTCGGAGTACCCAAATACTATTGTAGGGTGACCCAGGTTGAAGGGGAAGATTTACCCCGGCTGTCCAAAAGGGACTTGAGGAAGGAGCAGCTGGAAGACCCTCTGGGAAAACTTCTTTTGGAAGCCTTGGAGATCCAGCGCCCTGAGTTGCTTCTCACCGACTCTCCTCAGGGGGCCCGTCTGTTGCATAGAGAGTGGACCCGGTTACAGATCCGAGAAGGGGTGGCCTACCGAAGAGGCCCATCTGAAGATCTGGAGGAGAAGTGGCAACTGTTCTTACCAGCTAAATACAGGGAGAGAGTTCTGGCTGCTCTTCATGATAATCATGGCCATCTGGGACCTGAAAGAACTTTTCAGCTTGTCAGAGACAGGTTCTACTGGCCCTGTATGAGGGCCGAAGTTGAAGGATACTGTCATTCTTGTGTCCGATGTATACAAAGGAAGACTCTGCCACGTCAAGCAGCCCCAATGGGCCATCTGCAAAGCCAGGGACCCATGGAACTGGTGTGCATTGATTTCCTTTGCCTAGAGCCTGATCTGAGTGGCCAAGGGAATGTCCTTGTGGTAACAGACCATTTTACCAGATACGCCCAAGCATTCCCAACAAGGGATCAGAAGGCCTCTACAGTAGCCAAAGTTCTTGTAGAAAAGTTCTTTGTACACTATGGGTTACCACAACGCCTCCATTCAGATCAGGGAAGAGACTTTGAAAGCAGACTGATCAAGAGACTGTTAGATCTGTTAGGCATCCAAAAGACTAGAACTACTCCCTACCATCCACAAGGGGATGCCCAGCCGGAAAGATTTAACAGGACTCTTTTGGACATGTTGGGGACTTTAAGCTCAGAGAAGAAACAGCATTGGGGCAAACATGTAGCTGCCATTGTGCATGCCTACAACAGTACTGTCAGTGATGCTACTGGATATTCCCCTTATCGTCTAATGTTTGGACGAGAGGCTCGATTGCCAGTGGATTTGGCCTTTGGCATCTCGCCCGATCACACCTCTTCAGCATCGCACAAGGGATATGTGGACCGACTGCGGAAGAGTCTGAAATCGGCCTATGATAAAGCTCAGGCCACATCTGATCAACGTGGACTGAGGAATAAAAGGAATTTCGACTTAAAAGTTCGGATCCAAGACTTGCAACCAGGGGACAGGGTATTGTTGAGGAACTTGGGTGTCCCGGGAAAACACAAGTTGGCAGACCGCTGGAAGTCCCAACCTTATGTTATCTGCAAGCAACTACCAAACCTCCCTGTGTATCAAATTCGGCCTGAAGGAAGTGTGGGTCCATTGAAGACTTGGCATAGGAACCATTTACTGCCTCTCTCTGAAGCAGTTCGCATGCCTCCTGTCGTAGATTCGCCAGAGACCCCTTCGACCTCTCGCCTGTCCAGACCAGTCACCAGATCTCAGTCGACACTCCCAGATGTGAGGGAGGGAAATTCTCCATCTGAAGATCTGGAAGATGAAGAGGAGGTACCTGACTGGATGTGGTCGTCTCAGTTACCAGAACCCACACCTGCCTCCCTGTCTTCATCCGAATTGGCTGACAGAGGAACCCTTCGGGCGGAAGCCCCCGAATTCATACCTTTCCACATGCTTCCAGAAGAAGTAGTTGATGATGAAGATCCTGAGGAGGAGGTTGCACCTTCCTCTGAAGAAGAACTGACCGCTCTTGAAGCATCAGATTCCTGTGTGTTGGAACATGAGGAGGAGGACATTGAAGAATCCCCAGAAGTGGCTGGTCCTAGTACCTCTGAGATCGTGCATCCCAAAGAACAGAGGGAAAGAAGAGTCATTCACCCGCCCAAAAGACTGACCTATGACCAATTGGGTGAATGCTCAGAAGAGGCTATCTTTACTTCCAAACGAACTCTTGATCAGCCTAGTTCTTCCACCGCAGATTTGGTGGAGGACAACCCTAGCTCACCCCCAGGCACATCTGTACAAGCCACTCAAGTGTCAGGGGTCTGTGAACAGAATTACCTTCCCTCCCCTGACAATTGGTGGGAGGTTCCTATGTCGAACCTGTGTTGTAATATGCAGTTGTTAAGTTTGAACTCTGCTTATGAAAAGGAAGATGATTCCCTGTTATGCATATGTTAATGTTTTTTTTTGTGTACTGCCAACATATGCACTGGAGTACATGCTGTTGTCCTCTTTGGGGACCAAAGTTTCTCAAGTGGGGGGAGTGTGTAGCGGGGTCTTCCATTATACAAGTTCTAAAAGACTGCTGCTTGACATTTGAGAGGAACTCGGCTCCATCTAGTGGCCAAAAGGACACATTGCAGCGGCTATGGAATGTCTTTTGATGTTATTTTCCTTTCAGGAAGTTGAGCAGTCTTCATCGCCCATAGTGCTTTGAGAATACCAGGGTGCACTGCTGCACCGCACAGCCTTCTGGGGGAAGCTTTATAAAGGAAGGGAGGAGCCAGGCTCACTCTCTTGGGAAAGACACAGTGAGACAAGCAGGATGCCAGTGCTGTGGGCTGATGCTGTATGCTAGGCCGAAACTCCTGGGCCTTAAGTGACTAAGTTGCAGTGTTTCATCTCCAGTAGAGGATCCCTCCTGGAGGTCCCATCGATGTTCTACAGAGACCAGACTCATCCACCCCAAATACCTAGCGCGGCTGGTGACAGAGGCCGGAGACTGAGACAGCAGCGGAGGCTTCCTGGGAGACAGTCCTGTTGGTGAGAGGGCACCTGCCCAAAAACTGACTCTATCTATCAAAGAAGTAACTTTAGTCAGGATTAGCCTTAGAGTAGTAGAAGGCAATATACCAGGTGGCCCAGTACATCTCTCACAGAAGTTTTACCGGCAATCCTGCACAGACACCCCGCGGTGATTACTAACTGTTTGCTGCCATTCTCTCTATTGATCACCCATCCTCAATGTGGATTACAAATTGCGAGTGCACCAACGTTGCTAGCGAAGATATAGAGAAGAAACAGCGGACTCAGATAGGTCTGACATTCTGATACTGTGTCTAACTGAATGCTGAGCCTTATCTCCAAAAGTATAATAGTGATTAAGATGGCGGTCCTATAGGCTCTGAGACATTTCCTGAAACAATTAATGTGCCCTTGAGGAGTGATATCACAGTATTTATTTTATCTTTGATTAATTAATTAGTATATCCTTTTACAAAGTCATATTTTACTGTATCGAAACTGTTTATTTGATTCACAGTAAATAACTTTCCTGTTTAAAAGCAAGCTTGTGTGTGGTCACCTTGTATTACCCAGAAGGACTGCAGCTGGAGAGAGGTAACAGGTCATTATTATTTATTGAAGTGTTATATTCCAATCTGTGTAGCCATTTGGTATTCCAGTCCTATTCTGGGTCAGTTGTGCCTAGGGAGGGTTCGAGCCAATTCTGTGGGTTGTTAGGCAGGACGTAGACCCAATAATCTAATCAGCAGCTCCTGCGGGGGTGGTGCTACATAGGGGTGTAATCCACGTATAATATACTTTGTAATATAGAAAGCATATTATAGTGGATTTGTATTGTGCACGGTGCAGCATTGTGACTGGTGTGGTGACCGTTGCTGCAGCAATACTACAAACAGTGTCAAAAGCACTTTTAATGTATTATAACTGGTGTGATAGACCACTGCCCCCCCAATACCACATATTGAAGTGGGGTGTTATTGAACAGTATATTTTTCTAAGAGTGTATTGTAGTCCTGCAAAATGTGGCCTCTTTTGCTGTGTTAACTGTGCTACACACAGTGACAACAGTTACTGGCCAATTATTTGTAGAACTGGTGTGATAAACCTGTGGCCCCCCAATACCACAGATTGAAGCGGGGTGTTATATACCTTTTTCCAGATATACTGCGATTCTCTATAGACTTTTGTCACAGGGTAATTTAAAAAATGACAGGCAGAGGAAGAGGCAGGCCCTTACGCAGGGGTGGTAGGGGTAGGGCAGGAGCAGTAGGCCCAGAGCCAAAGTGTGAAGTTTCAGAAGATGCGTTCAATTACAACAAAGGACGCACCAGACTTGGTTGAGTGGCTCACTCAGCCTTCCTCTTCTGCACCCTCCTCATCCTCTCTATTGCACCCTCTTCATTCTCTGCTGTGTGCACCCCCAAAGACACCACCACAAACACCACCAACACCACCAT